>NW_003556440.1:0-1385 GCF_000090795.2 Amphimedon queenslandica
TTATTTTGAGAGTGAGAAAGGAATATTAGTATTATTATTAATATTAATTCTATTATTTTTATTTATTTATTATTATTATTGTTATTATTATTATTATTATTATTATTATTATTATTGTTATTATTATTTTGAGAGTGAGAAAGGAATATTATTATTATTTTATTATTATTATTATTATTATTATTATTATTATTATTATTACTATTGTTGTTACGAGAAAGGAATATCATTATTATTATTATTTTCGTTTAATTTTTATTTCTTATAATAATAATAATTATTATTTTTATTTATTTATTATTATCATTATTATTGTTGTTATTTTTTTATGAAAAAGAGAAAGGAATATTATTATCATTATTATTATTATTTTATTATTATTATTATTGCTATTGTCATTATTATTATTTTTATTATTATTATTTTGAAAAAGAGAATGGAATATTATTATCACTATTATTATTTTAATTATTATTATTATAATAATATTTATTATTATGAGAGTGAGAAAGGATTATCATCATTTATATTAATTATTCTTATTATTGTTATTATTATGACCGTGAGAAAGGAATATTATTATTATTATTATTATTATTATGAGAGTGAGAAAGGATTATTATCATCATTACTATTATTATTATTATTATTATTATTGTTATTATCATTAGTTACTTGTACACAATGAGATGGTCAGAAATAGAGTTCTTGACAAACGAGAAGTGGACCAGGCAATTATATTATTATTATTATTATTATATTATTATTATTATTATTGATATTATTATTATGAGAGTGAAAAATTATTATTACTATTATTATGTTATTATTATTATTATTATTATTATTATTATTATTATTATTGTTATTGTTGAATATTGTTTTACTTGTTTATACAAAGTCAATAACAACTGATAACAAAAAAATAATTAAAGCAACTATTATTATGCCATAGGATATTCCGACTGTGAAAGTGATGATGGTGAAGATAAATGTGATGGGCTGTTGGTAACAACCCCAGAGCAGCTGCACTTCACATCACAGCAGGAGCTTTCACAGCACCTGGAGCAGCAGGAAGAGGAGTATGATGATGAAGAACCACTCATCACTCCTGCAACTAGCAACACCATAGCTGTGGAGCCAGAGGATCTAGAGCTGGATGAGAGAGCTGTGGATTTGAGAGAGAGGGAGGAAATTGAGGCATTATACTCTAGTGGGTGTTGTGCAAAGAAGTGCCACACACAGTTTGAGAAGGATGATCTGATGAGAGTGCGCTGGGATTTGCAACAACTGACGAAGAACCAACTGGAGATGACTATTCTTGGACACCTGATATCTTCAACATCTTGTGAAACAGTTGAGAGGAATAGGACTGAGTATGAATA
>NW_003556441.1:0-1385 GCF_000090795.2 Amphimedon queenslandica
TTATACTAACGAAATTTAATTTCTAAGATGTTTTTTTGGAAAACACGAAAATTTATCACCTCGAAAATTAAGACGCGTATGGTATATAATTCTGCTATTTTTCATATACAGTTTAAAATGAAAATATTGACTGACCTTTCAATGGCTCCACATAATATGTTTCCTTAGTATCAATCACCTGATGATCAAGATATATTCTACCAGGGTTCACTCCTCTCTTGTCACGTAATCTCATTCTACACAATGAGTCACATGATAGTCACATGATGTACTTACTTGTCTAATTCAAGGTCACAGTCAATTCTTCGTACTTTTGCTTCTTCAAGAATTTGTTTCTTAAATTCTCTCACTGGTGTGTACTTAGCAACAATAGAGTCCATCATATCTTTACAAAACTGAAACATAAAATAAAATATACAATTTTTTATTAAGGCCACATTTACACAGCAACGATTCACTTGAATCCATTTTAAATTAGGAAATTAGCATCGTTTTTACAGCATTTTCAATGTGTTTACACAGCTGCGTTTTGATTGAAATAACTTTAATTAATTGTACACGCATAATAATTTTAATTAATAACTTATAACATAAAATGGCAGTGGACAAGGAAAACATGCTTCAAAAACAACTTTTTTTCTGAGAAAGCATGCTATATTTGTGGAAAATACGACCAGTAGTGAAGGTGCAAATGCATACAAAAGTATTTGTTTTTGCTTGAAAATGTAGCTGCGTAAACGTGGCCTAATATTCTTACGTCTGTATTGTTAACTTGTAATAAATATAATTTAATTCTGTACTCTCCTTTTCTTATTGCTCTACCCAGTCTTACTATCAACTAGGAGATAAACAAAGTAATAAAGAGATTGATGTGTTATTAGTACTTAGAGTTGATATAAGAGAAAAGAGAAATAAATCAAATAACACAAAAAATACTTTTGATCCAGATCTGATGTCCATTAATGTCTCATGCAGTCCTGCCATTTCATATTCTTTATTGTTTCTGATTCCATACATTCTAAAACCAGCAGCTGGTACACCAATCAGTGGAACTAGCTTCTCCTTCAATTGAGCTAATGTTATTCTCTTATCAACTTGTACCTGTATCTCTGTATTGAATAACAAAATATTTAATGTTCTTTACAATAACTATACTCAATATTACTTCTTTTATTTTCTTCATTTATTGATATAATTTCCATTATCATTCCTCCTTCAGGTACATTAGTTGTACTACTGAGAGTGGCTTCAGGTTGAGGAATTACTGGGAGAGGTAGTGTAATGTCCAATAGTATTGAGTTGAAGTGAAGACTAACATATCTGTACATTAAACTATCTTTGTAAATCTCTAGAAAATCTATAGGATCTGATGATACATATATCTA
>NW_003556442.1:0-1385 GCF_000090795.2 Amphimedon queenslandica
TGGTATCGGTAGCAGTCGTGGGTGGGGATAGTGATCTATTGTCTGCTTTGGTGGGTGTGATTGTGTCACCTCCGAATAACTCTAGCTGACAGTTCGTCATTACTTGCCGCCATCTTGAAAGGGGTGTGGTTATAAAGTGAGGGGCGGGGTGGTTTAAAACTTACGACTCTAGTTCCGCTTCTGTTTCAGCATCAAATGAGTATACTCTGGTTTCTGTAAAGGATGAGAGGGAGAAATAAGGACAGAAAGAAAAAACAAAATGATACACTATACCACAAAAATAGAGAACTACTGTATAGGTACATCGCACATAATAATAATAATATGGTAATAACAACAATAACAATAATAATTAAAAACCCAGTAATAATGAAAGATAAACTAAACGTCATTACTGCATAGCATTATGTACACCTTCAAACTATAGGATTGTACATGTGCACGTACATGTATATATTGGATACAAGGCACGGTGTACATGTACATGTACATTATAGACATGCAAACATTCCAGTTCGCATATATTTTTATAAGAATAACATAAACAATAACAAATGAAAATAGAGTAAGAGGCATAATTCATATACATGTAAACATCTACATGTATACATACATGTACATATACATGTATATGTACATGTAGTGGTGCATGGGAGAAAATGGTCTTAGAAAGTACATGTATAGGACTGTTAATGTGGTTTCTCACAAAGCATGTTAAGTGAACTTTTAAAGAGGATGCTTCAAGAGATGACTAGCACTACAATACATGTATGTATGCAATAGTATGTGGCTTTTGGAGCAACTTTAAAATTTGTAAAAAATCCAAACTTGATCGGAATGAGCTCAAACTTGATACACAACATAAGGACATGTATATGCATCAGAAAAAATTATAAAAATGAAGAATTCCCTCCTAGTCATTTTTCATAAAATTTGGCCGAAGACCCTGTACTATAGTACAGGGTCGTCGGCCAGATTTTGGAGTAACCTTTAAAAATTCGTAAAAAATCCAAATTTGATCGGAATTGGCTCAAACTTGATATACAACATAAGGACATGTATTTGCATCAGAAAAAATTATAAAAATGAAGAATTCTCTCCTAGTCATTTTTGTCAAAATACCCTGTACTACATATACATGGTGCTATATTTCGTCCAATTTTTGAGCAATGTGACAATTGACTGACAAGAAGCTACATGAGCACTATCCTGTAGGAAGCCTTGACTATACATTGTGCATCCAGGTCATCAAAATAGGAAAAAGACATGTACATGTACATGTACATGCATGTGTTTAAATGCAACATACGTGCTTGAAGTTTAAAGCAGTACTTTCTTCCATCAATCTCTCCTGGATCCTTAAACTGAAACAGCATCACTGGTAT
>NW_003556443.1:0-1385 GCF_000090795.2 Amphimedon queenslandica
AAAACGATGAAAGGCTAGATGCGACTCTGGATAAAATATTTGATGCTTCGTGAAAATGGGCTAGGAATAGATAATCATACATCATCATATGCATCTCCTTATAGTTCACCTACAGCAACACCAAAAGGTAGCAGGAATTGGACTTTATCATTAATGCCTGAATAAAAAAGGTTATGCTTAATGACATTAGTTATTATGTATAAAGAGACACAATAATTGTAATTAAGAGATGGAATAATGTGTTAAAGTTTATTGGTGGTGATGTTGATTTTGACCATTAAAGATTCAATTCACTCAATATTATAATACTCAAAGACAAAAGGCAGAAAAGATAATAAAATCAAAGAATACTAATAATACATGTCATGACTAACGAAAATCATGTGGATCGAACATTCTACAACAAGAGTATTTAATTAATTAATTATTAATAGTCTAATTATAAACAATAATTATTAAGCGTATGTACTATAATATTCCTCATCACTTAAGATGATTGTGTTAATCTACTCGTTCAATTAATCCAGTAAAATTGTCCTCAGTTTCTCGAATCTTTCTTTTCGAAGACCCTTGGTCATGAGGTCTGCTACCATATTTTCTGTATTACAGTAGACAACTTTGACAGACTTCTGAGCTACTTGTTCCCAAATATAATGATATTTTGTCAATATGCTTTGATCTTCTGTGTGACTTGGGGTTCTTCATAATACATATTGCAGATTGGTTATCATCATTAATCAGAGTTGAAGTAGACATTTCTGACTTTAGATCATCGTTTAGACATCGTAGCCAGGTAGCCTCTTGTCTAGTCTGGCCACCCAGACCCAACCCCTGCGGGAGAAGGGTCTGGTACAATGCTTAACAAGACTTTGTGCAAGCCGTCAGGAATCCGACGTGACCAATCAAGATTCAGTTTGTCATAATGATGTCATTATTTTAATAAATATTCATTGTAGTTATTGTTAAGTATAAAAATGGTTCGTTGTACTGAAATAACAAGAGCACTGACTGTGGAAACCAGGCCATAAGAAGAGCTCTAGACACACTTAGTAGGGTTTTTGTCCTTCCTAGTCTTAGTCGGGGCAGTATTCTCTCAATAGTTTGAGGCAAGAATTGTTGAAATGATGGAACACGATTCAGACTTGTGTTAAGCAAGTCATTTTGTTCCTCTTTTAGTGGCGAATAGCTCATTCTCTTGAGAACTGTGATCATAGCACTCGAAAGCATCCTCTATTATCATCAACACGTGCTTTTAACTATTATTGAAATTAATAAATAACTACATTTCTTGGCTTCCTTCTGCACAAAGTCTTGTAAAGCATTGTACCAGACCTTTCTCCCGCAGGGGTTGGGTCTGGGTGGCCAGACTACCTCTTGTCCAGCTT
>NW_003556444.1:0-1384 GCF_000090795.2 Amphimedon queenslandica
CTGTGCTTATGAGGATACATTCCATGAGATTTTACACAAGCAACTATTATCAAGAGTTATAATTAGCATTAAAACTAATTAAATTGTCACTTTTACCAAAAATGGTCTAGTCTTTGGTATTATATCAATGGTATTATTATCATAATTTCAATAGAAGATTGAAGGAATCTTAGAAATATTTAATTAATTAATCTGAAAAAAGCTAGCTACTTTTGAAATTTATAAAATCTTAAGAGTGTCGTTTGTAGTCAAATTAATTGTTTCTTATTTTTATGGTTTATGATTGAAATGCAAAGCCAAAGTGGTTGATGACCCTACAAAGGTATTGTAACCCAGGCTACACATAAAGAGCACATTGTGGTTATAATAGCTATAATTAAAACTATGCATGTAAGATTTAGACCATTACAGTAAGGCATCATGTAGTGAGGCGAGAGTCTTGCTACTTGAGACTAAGGAAGGCATATGTACTGGTATTCACCTGGGATGAGGATCCTACCCTCCCCTCAAGCAGCAAACATACTCCAGTAAAGGGGTGTAAGTATTGATGAGCATGTATCACTAACATCCATGTTCTAGCTAATTGTGTTCCTTTATACATTGATACATAATTAAATTTTAATAAACCCAACTTTATAATACATTATTATGGTACTTAGTCTGTATAATCAGTATTTTTTGGTATTAATGTTTGCATTTGGGACAAAAGTATTTGAATCCTTCCTTTGAAGCCTTGTGTTTTGTTATACCAGCACATCGAATATGCACCCACTGAGGACATTTTTTACATAAGACCCATGTTGAATTTGGAACCTCAAAACCCATGCCTTCAATACCAGTGTACGCTACCCATAATCCTTCAAAACCTTCAAAACCATCAAAACCTCAAAACCCATACCCTCAATACCAGTGTACGGTACTCACAGTCCTTCAAAACCTTCAAAATCTTCAAAACCATCAAAACCTCAAAACCCATACCCTCAATACCAGTGTACGGTACTCACAGTCCTTCAAAACCTTCAAAACCATCAAAACATCAAAACCCATACCCTCAATACCAGTGTACGGTACTCACAATCCTTCAAAACCTTCAAAACCATCAAAACCATCAAAACCCATACCCTCAATACCAGTGTACGGTACTCACAGTCCTTCAAAACCTTCAAAACCATCAAAACCTCAAAACCCATACCCTCAATACCAGTGTATGGTACTCAGAATCCTTCAAAACCTTCAAAACCATCAAAACCCATACCCTCAATACCAGTGTACGGTACTCACAGTCCTTCAAAACCTTCAAAACCATCAAAACCTCAAAACCCATACCCTCAATACCAGTGTACGGTACTCACAATCCTTCAAAACCTTCAAAACCATAAAAACC
>NW_003556445.1:0-1384 GCF_000090795.2 Amphimedon queenslandica
TAAAAACAGAGAGAGTGAAATTATTATTATTTCCACTAATAGTCGTACCAATGCTTGCATATTTCCTTAGAATCATAATGGCATCATCAGATCTTCTCTATAATCAATAGAATGTCATTATAAGAATGATCACAGCAGTGTAGTATTTACTTGCTCTCTTAGGGCAGATTTAAGATCGCCTTCTTTAAAGTATTTGAGGAGTCTGTTGTTTAGTAGACCACAGTAATTATATGTAGAGCCAACTGCAGCTATACCACCCATTGCTAGTGAAGCCAGGAGTTGCTGCAAAATTATACAAGAAATTAGATCAAAAAATTAATGGCTAGTCCAGAAAACAATTATTGATTTCTGAAACGTGCTGTGTATTCTGAGCTGATTTTGACCAAAATACAAATTTTTGCCTTTGGTCTTTGGTTAATTTTGTCAAAAATGGCTAGGAGAGAGTTTTCCATTTTTAATGTTTTTTTTCTAATAGATATACAAGTCCTTATGTTGCATACCAAGTTTGAGCTGATTCTGATTAAAATTTGATTTTTTAATGAATTTTTAAAGTTATTCAAAAATTGGACCAACGACCATGGGTTATTAGTAATGCGATAGCATTACAAAGTAGGATTCACTCTAAAATAAAATGGCTGCCACATGACACGCAAAACACCATTAATTCCATTGTCACAAAATCTGTGACAAGCAAAAACCCATTTGTTCAACTGTCACGAAATTCGTGACAAGCAAAAACCTATTCGTTCTATTGTTATGCATGCAAAAAACCTATTTGTTCCATTGTCACAAAATCCGTGACAAGTAAAAACCCATTTGTTCCATTGTCACTATAAATCCAGGGCTATCACCAGATTTTTGAGTAACTTTAAAAATTCGTAAAAAAATCTAAATTTGATCAGAATCAGCTCAAACTTCAATGTAGTAGAATTATGTAGTATCACTCACTAAGAATCTACAAACATTGCTTGGAAAAGAAGCTCCAACATAACAATAAAACATCAATAAAAACACAACAATTATTGATAATAATTTAGGAATCAATATAATGTATCCTAATGATATTAATAATAATACTTCTAACAATAAAGATACCAGCCAGTGGTGTGTAAAATAAATCTAATTTCAGGGGAATTAATCATAATATGTTGTTAGGCTTATGCCCAGTCAAAGAAACCAATGGACTTCAGATCAGTGACAAGTGAGCCATAGTCTTCCACTGAGAGAGGAAGAAGTGGCAGACGAGGCGGACCAACATCAAATCCTCTAGCCTTCAGTATAGCTTTAGCAGCTCCAACAACTCCAGCTAAAAATAGAGAGAGTGAAATTAAAACGATACAGGTACTATTTCCGCTAATAGTCGTACCAATGCTTGCATATTTCC
>NW_003556446.1:0-1384 GCF_000090795.2 Amphimedon queenslandica
ACTCCAACAGTTAAACTAATTTATATGGCATCCAGTTTTTCTACAATCTGATTCATTGTTGGTCGCTTCAGAGGATCATTGTTCATACATAAATCAATAAGAGAGTGTAAAAGAATGCCTTGAGTATATCTGTTACATCTCGGTCTAGCACCAATAGTTTTGACTTGACTAAGCATGTCTTGAAAAAAGTCCATGTCTGGAAAGCGACACACGATTATTTCACAAAGTAGAACACCATAACTGAATACATCCATCTTTGTAGTTTGCTTCTTAGAATCATAGCTTTTAATACTTTGAAGTACTTCTGGTGCACTGTATGCTGCTGCTCCTGGTGCTCTTGTATTTGATTTATGAGCTAAATTAGCTGATCCAAAGTCGGATACTTTTGCTTTCCATTTGTTGGGTCCAGCAATTGACTGAAGGAGTACATTACCACTGCTGACATCACGATGAATAATAGGATCAGGTAGACAGTGTAGGTAGTTTAAACCAACAGCTACATCATGCATTATAGAGAGAATCACTGGTCTACAGCCTGGATCAGGAGTTAGTTCCTTGTTCTCATAAGCTTTACGTAATGAGGTATCCATTACTTCAGTGATAATTAGAGGATAGCCTGATGGATCATCTAATACAGCTCCTATAAACTGGAGGAGATTAGGATGACGTAACTGTGACATTATATCAATCTCACGATAAAGTATCTCTAAATAATGCGGATTTTCAATTGCTTGGTGTAATTGTTTGACTGCTACCCTCAATTGACCCATCAGGACGACACCCCATGCTCCTCTACCCAAAGCTTTTTTTGATGAAGAAATGTTTCCATGACTAACTTCCCAACAACTCTGAAACCCTGAGAGCATTTTACGAAATGACATGACCTCTTCTTGCTTTAATGACAGCTGATTTTCTAGCTCCTGTTTTGATCTCTAAAATACCTGTACAGGTTATAAAAATACAACTTTATCTCCAGTATACTAGCTGGCTAACTCTAAATTTCAAAAATTCTGAGTTAACTTACTTTAATTTCATCTTTTAATTCTTCAATTTCTTGTTTTTGACAACTATATATACTAAACTGCTGCTTCATTTCATCTAACTTATTGTCCTATAGTACAGATGCATATTATCTTCATAATTATGATTAATATACATGTACCAGTTGTTGATCAGACTTCAGTAAGCTATCTTTGGTAGCAGATGCTGTTCTGTGAAGCTGCTCTTTGATTATGGTAAGCTCATCAACCTATATTAAGTATTGCATATTCAGCTAAAATCATATGCTTATAATTGGTATCATAAGTTACTAGTTGTTGCTTGGTATTAGCGAGCTTCTTTTCTAACTCATTTACCTGTAGGGTAGAATATAATATTACAAATT
>NW_003556447.1:0-1384 GCF_000090795.2 Amphimedon queenslandica
TACACGAGAGTCTTTTAAAGCTACAAGCTCCTACGAGAGAGAAAATGAAAGTCTTGAAAGAAAGGATAGGAGGAGAGAGATGAGAACAATAAAGTATAAATATACTACAAACTGATAATAATTCACCATCACATTCTGGCAACATGTTAAATAGATAAATAAATAAATGTATGTATATATATATATATATATATATATATATATATATATAATAGGATTATTACATGATGCTAAATGCAGCTCAACTTGCGGGCACTGGTCACAATTTTATTAAAAATTCATGTACTAGTATACGAGTATGTGAACATTTACACTACCTCATCTGTTATTTTGCTGTCATTAGCAACTCCATCATTTTCATCATCAACTCTCTCTCTTCCCTGTATATGAAAAGTCAATCATAATCTTTCTGTTCCAATTCCGCCATATTGAGGGTTAAAATAACAATAATTGCCCCGCCCCGCCCAAAACGAGCCCAACCTTTGTAATTCCTTGCAAAGTTCAGTTGCTTCTGGTTAGCTTGTTCTTTGATCAATGGCAACTAGAAGCAGTTCTTGCTCCTCTTCCCTGAGTCTCTTCTCTTCTCCTTTGACTATTGGTAATGTTCATTAACTATCTATGTATCATTGAATATGATTTTAGAGCAACTTATTGATGTACTTAATCTGTTGAAGAGATGTGGTTTCCCTCAGAGGAGATGGATTGAACTAGGATTGACACTAGGACTATACAAAAACTCACTGGACGCCATTGAAAAAGATTTCCCTCGTGATGTATCTCGATGCTTTATGGAATGTCTCTCCCAGTGGTTGTCCAGAGCTGATAATGTTGACAGTAAAGGAGGAGCTACTTTTGACTCACTGTCAGATGCTCTTAAATCTTTGAATGAGAATGTTGCAGCTGACAAGTTAGATCAAGAGAGTAAGTTAATATCACTGATTGTATTAGTATTGACTGTGTGTGTGTATTCTATAGAACGTAATGCTATGATCAGTGGTAATGATATCAAAGGAACCAATGATGCACACTGCAGTACTGCTACTGGTGAGTGTTACATTAATTTTAATTATTAAATTACATGTAAAGCTCATAGTATGCCACAATGAATTGTAAGTACAATAATTACTGTAAAATACTTAATTCAATTGAAATAATTACTCCTGACTCATTTCCTCATTTCTTGCATAGTAATTAAACTATTATGTTAATGTTATAAGAGTGTAATATTTAGCTATAAAATTTTATTTGTCACTAGTACATAATTATGTAGTGGTAAACAATGTACAATGGTAAACCACTATAGTAACAGTTATTTTTGCATTACTACTGTTACTACAATGTACAATGATAAGGAATTGATTTTTCAAGGAGTGTAATGTGTCAT
>NW_003556448.1:0-1384 GCF_000090795.2 Amphimedon queenslandica
TGATAAATAATTATCTTTTAAAGAAATAGTAATAGTAATAATAATGATAATGATAATGATATTCAGACTTTGTGTTCCAACTCCATCTGAATGCATTTACTAATAATTAATAATAGCGTAATCTTTGATAATAATAATCAAGTACATGTACAGATAATTAGTTATATTTGAGTTTTAATATTATGTGTATATATCTGTTATTATTATCATTATCATTGTTCCTGCTTCTCCAGTGACTTTATCGGCATCTTGTGCAAGGAACTACTACCGCTCCAGTACTAGTGTCACGGCATCCATAAGCGAGAAAACGAAGGTGGCAACAGGCGCGTCCGTCCTATAGAAGTATAATAAGAATATTATGAAATAATGTTTAGCTAGAAATTTCGGTGAATTTGACAGTTTGATAGCCATTCACGAAATAAAACTGACTATTTTTAGACATTATTCACATCCTTAGTGACACAGAATGGTCGCAATATTTGCCAAATTAAAATCCACCAATCATCAAAAATGTAATATTTCCATGCTACATGGTAAGTTATAGTCACTTACAGTCCCAACTTCATGTAGAGGGCTGCCTCCACAATGAGTATTCTTGAAACAGCCACATCGTATTTCAGCATCAGCGACATGAGCAGTAATCATGAAGAGTGCAGCTGCAACAAGGACCATACGCTGGAATGAAGTCATCTTCAGTTTGATAGTAGTAGTATCTTTCTTTATCTCTTTATGATGTACTGATGATATACTGATATCCTTCAGCTACTTTTATAGATACTGGCCTAGTGAGGACAATGCATTGTGTCCTTTTTGAATTTCTACATGTGATAAAAAGTCATTTTTAATTTGTCTGAGTGTATGAATGTTATTACTATTAACAGTCTGTGATATTGTTCTAATGTAGTAACTGACTATTGACAGTATCTCACTGTATGCCAATGGACTAATAATGTTTTATTAATAATAAGTGTATAAGTGTAGTATAATGTATGTACATGTACTTACATTGTGAATTAATGCTTCTACTAGCTGCTTCTCTCTCTCTCTCTCCCTCTCTCTCTCTCCCTCTCTCCCTCTCTCCCCCTCACTCCCACTCTCTCCCACTTTTAAGTGTGATTACATTGATAAACTCCATAAAAAATATGAGACCATAAATTGAGAGATACAGGACTCACAACAGTTCAAGGACTTCTACCAGATCACGTTTAATGTTGCCAAAAACCCAGGACAGAAAGGACTAGGCTAGTGACACAATATTATACATGTACATGTACATGTTGGATCATGTTTGCTAAACATGCCACACAAGGATTTCAATGTACATGTGTTGATGAGGGAATTTTGCAAGTGATCCCATTGAAAATTGAGAGTACAAGTACATGTA
>NW_003556449.1:0-1384 GCF_000090795.2 Amphimedon queenslandica
TGTTTTTTTTAATTTTTTATGTTCTTGTTTGTGTTGATTTTTTTTATAATATTTATAATATTTCTTTAGTTGCCATTGTGCTGCTTGTTGATTTTACACAAACAATAATTTTCTTTATTATTATTATCATTGTTATGACTTTACATCATTTATGAGAGACAGCATTGAATAGACATGCTGAAGGAATATCAACTATCCTGATGACAAGTGAAATTAATACTAGTCTTGACACAAGTCCTTGTTCAAGAAGCTGTGAGCTAAGAGTGTCCATCTTCCCTGCATGTTATGTTGCAGCTATTCCTGTTCTTTCAGGCTGTTGTCATTCTAGTCTGGCCCCGGGCCAGACTATTGTCATTCATATTATCATTGCATGTCATACATGAATTGTTTGTTTTTTAAAATAAAATAAAATCACACACTTGATAAAACAGTAACATGTAAGATTAATACCTTCTTTTAGCTGGAAACCTCCAGTAAAGTATTGCAGTAGTTGATTCCAAGCATAGCTTGGTAAAAATAACTTGCTTCTTCCAGAGCTGCAGATCTGAGCATGCGCGACCACACCCAAATTTTGGAGCACATGCTTCTTTAATTAACAAAATGGCTGCATGCAGCTAAGATAGCTCTATCCAGCAGTCACAGTATCACTTTTTCTTTACTTGAAGAATGATCTGATGGGACATGGACCTGCGCATAGACTGTTGGAGTAGATTGGTGTAAGAATTATTCTTGTAGCACCAACCAATACTGAGATACACACCGACAACTGGATTGACAGGACTTGATGATGATGAAGATGATGAAGATGAAAAAAGGTGGCTGAACAAAACGGCCGGTTCGCTGATTTTTGAATTTTCTCTTAGACAGGGCCTAGAGCCACGCTAGTTGTACCATTGGAGTCCTCTGGTCAAGATGAGGTCCTCTATAAAGTCTGGTAAGCATAGGAGCTCGTTTTCCCGGTATAGCAAGGCTGCAAAAGTCGTGGCAGCCATTTTGTTTGGGGGTGAATCCTACTTAGTAACGCTACCGCGTTACTAATAGTACATGGTCTCAGGCCAAATTTAGCCAAAAATGAAAAGTAGAGAATTCTCAATTTTTATAACATTCCCTGATACATATACATGTTCTTATGTTGTGTAGAAAGTTTGAGCTGATTCCGATCAAAATTGGATTTTTTATGAATTTTTAAAGTTACTCCAAAATCGGGTAAAAGTCCCTGTACTATAGTACATGGTCTCAGGCCAAATTTAGCCAAAAATGAAAAGTAGAGAATTCTCAATTTTTATAACATTCCCTGATACATATACATGTTCTTATGTTGTGTAGAAAGTTTGAGCTGATTCCGATCAAAATTGGATTTTTTATGAATTTTTAAAGTTACTCC
>NW_003556450.1:0-1384 GCF_000090795.2 Amphimedon queenslandica
ATTCATTATGATACATGTACCTCTCTCACAATCTATTCGTACTGTCATGTGATTAGTGTCATTAATGGAGTCAAGGATATGGATGGATTCCGCCGTACAATGAACCTGTCATTGGTAAAGGATGAACAGAGCAATGGGTCACTTAACTGTGGGGGTACAGACACCAACGAGAATGCACTACTGGTTAGTCTAATGGAGAGAGAAAGAGAGTTGAGATTTGGAGAATGCTACGTGTGTTGGGGGCAGTTTTGGAGTGGGTAAAATTTTGCGTATTTACCAAATTGGGTCATATTTTCTAAAATAAAACTCTATGATTTCAGCAGCAAATTAAGAGCTACAAAATTGAACATCTCCAAAATTGCCTGCTACATTATATATTAATTGATGGTAAATTTTGGTAATATTATATCATGATCTATACACTTCCATTTTCTCTTCTCCTTCCCTCTCTTTTATTTTCTCTATTCTCATACCTTTTACCCATCTCTCCCTTTCCCTCTCTCTCTTTCTCTCTCTCCCCCTCTCCTCTCTATTCTTATACAGGGTCTGGTAGTGTCCTTATTTTCCATTGGTTGTTTTATTGGTGCTTTAGTCTCTGGAGGTACATTACAAATCATGTGATAATCATGTGACATGTGCGTCATTATTTTGTAGCATTGTCTGATCCAATTGGTCGGAAGCTATCAATCATTGTGGGTGGAGTAGTCTTTTTTATTGGTGGTGCCTTACAAGCATCTTCTTTTAATTTATGGTAATACTATTTTGTGTACATTATATATTGAAATTGTATTGATTAGATGTATTATGCATGTACATGTAAAATTAGACCTTTTTCCTTATTGTACATGTACATGGATGCCTCTTTTATCTTTGTTTATTTTCTCCTTCCTTGTCTCTCCAGGATGGTATTGGTTGGTCGAATGGTTGCTGGGATTGGTGTAGGGTAAGTCCTCACATTACATGTGTACATGTACATGTAATATCAACGCATTTTAGAAACCTTTTTCTCTTTATATTATTCATGTAGTATATTGAGTATGATTGTTCCTGTATATAATGCTGAGCTGGCACCAAAGACTTTAAGAGGAAGGCTAGTCTCACTGAACCAGCTCTTCATCACAGCCGGCATAATGGTAATAATAATAAATTAATAATCAAGAGTACATATAATAATAATGATAATGATACCTACAGTATTCTCTTGTTAATAATAGTTAGATTTAGATTAGTAATGAGTTAATGACATACTCTAATTCCAAACACACTTTCCTAGTTGTGACACTTTACTGTTCTTAACTTTATTAATGGTTCTTGAATATTTGTCCTTATTCTATTCCTTTTAATTTATCCCCACCTCTCTCTCTCTCTCTCCCTCCCTCTCTCT
>NW_003556451.1:0-1384 GCF_000090795.2 Amphimedon queenslandica
GAGAGAGAGAGAGAGAGAGAGAGAGAGAGAGAGAGAGAGAGAGAGGGAGAGAGAGAGAGATGATCACAGTAGTATATGGTATTCAATTACTTTCTTTATCTTCACACTGAACTGCAATACCTAAGAGCAGCTGCAACAAACGAACCATCTCTTCCTCATTACTGTGTTCAGCTGCAAAAAAATTTAAAATAATAATAATAATAATAATAATAGATTTGCTAACCAATTTTCGAGACGTCTGGTATGGTGAATTTCCCGAGATTGACATGAAGCGTCTCTCCATAATACTCCTGCATTGACTTTAGGATCTTCTTTAAGTTGCTCATCTTCAGTCTCCAGCTGGCGGAAGCTTCCGGAATTATCTTCGTACCCCATTGCTTAGTGAAGTACTGGGGATCACTAGAAAATAGAGGAGGAGCAGCGATAAAAATAAAATTTTTAAACATGTCCCGTAATTAAGTGGGTGTGTCATTGTTCCATTAACTCACACGTGCATTAGGCAAGCTGCTATTGCAGTTCCATCAGAGATGTCACTAATATCCATAGAATAACCTCCACCAGCTCCTGATAGTACCAGACAATTCTCCAACTACAAGATAAAAGGTAATATTAATTAATAAATATTAATGTTAAACAGCACAAAAAGAGCTTGAACTAATTACTGTGTCTTTGTACTAGTTAAAACTTTAGATTATGATATATAGAGGGTCACTTACCCAGGTAACAAGGGCGGGATATGGCTCAAAATCTCTAGAATCTTCTGACGCCATTTTGAAAAAGGAAATAATAACAAGGCCACGCCCATGTAATTAACCCAATTGACCACGCCCACAACAAAATTCTCGCTTCGAGTAAACAATGAAGAAGCTGTTGCTGTCTTTCGCTGTTCTGCTGCTGCCTCTGGTCGTTTCTCCTTATCCAATCACTAACTGTACGTCTCAGTGTTGGGCCAGCAATGAATTGGCTAACTTCATGAGAGACATGGCCCCAGCCCAGCAAAGAAAAGTATAAAAATGTCAACTTGATTAGTATCAGACCTCTTCTCTCTGTCTCTTTTCTTTTTGAACAGTTATTGTGTGCTTGTGGCTTTGGCTGTAGATTAGATAAACTGAACCGTCTCATGTTCAACTCTGAGCAATGCAAAACTTGTAAGAACAGCAATAATAATGAAATACACTAGATCTAGATCAACATGTAATTATTGCAGACTTGTAATTATTGCGTTGTCAGTGTCCACCTGTCACTGTTAGTCCTCTCCCGCCATTATGTACTGTCGTGTACTGTTAGTAGATAATGGTTTACTACATAATCTATTGAATCATTAATCAATTGTGAATTGTTTGTATATTGTTCTCCTACAGCTTGTGATGAGGCGTACGATGGT
>NW_003556452.1:0-1384 GCF_000090795.2 Amphimedon queenslandica
TGTCTCCACATAAAGAGTAGTACCTCCCATTGACGTCCAAGCCAGACCCATTATCGAGGATGACCAACGAAATCTTTTAAATTAGAGGAAGAGACTGTGACAGGATCAGTGACAGGAGGGGGAGAAGGTTTCTCTTCTTCTTTTGTTTCTTTTCATCTTCTTCAGCTTCAGCTTCATCATCATTAGTCTGTGTCTGTGACACAACTTTAAAAGCAGCTTTACGTAATATCTGCCAAATGAAGGAGATTGAGATTACAATGAAGGAATACAGTAATATTACAAGTACGTGTATACAAATGATAAAACAGCTCAACAAGCAAAGGACAATACATGTACATGTGTATGTAACGCATTTATGAGTATTATTATGACTTGTGTGTGTGTGTGTGTGTGTGTGTGTGTGTAATGTTTGGAGTCTAGACCTTCTCAATGTGTTTCTGTAGGTTCCTCACTCCACTCTCCCTACAGTACCACTTGATGAGGGACTGGAGAGCATCAGTTTCTATGAGGACCTGCCCATCCTCCAAACCAGAGGAAGAACGAGCTTGAGGTATGAGGTAATTCTGAGCAATGGCTTCCTTCTCTTCTGATATATAACCAGAGACCTAAGAGTGAGATTAAGAATGATATAATAGTCTATGGTGTTTCAATAAACTTTAATGTAAAACATCCAATTTCAATTGGAATCAGCTTAAACTTGCTATGCAACATAAGAATATGTATATGCATCAGGAAATGTAATAAAAATGGAGAATTTTCAACTTTTCATTTTTGACAAAATTTGACCAAAATCCCTGTACAGTACAGGGACTTTTGTCCAATTTTTGAGCAACTTAAAAAATTTGTTAAAAATCCAATTTTGATCAAAATCAGCTCAAACTTTCTACGCAACATAAGTACATGTATATGTATCAGGAAATGTAATTAAAATGGAGAATTCTCACCTTGTCATTTTTGACGAAATTTGGCCAACGACCCTGTACTATAGTACAGGGACTTTTGTCCGATTTTTAAGCAACTTAAAAAATTCGTAAAAAATTCAATTTTGATTGGAATCAGCTCAAACTTTTTACACAACATAGGTACTATACATGTATATGTATCAGGAAATGTCATAAAAATGGAGATTTCTTTCCTTTTTATTTTTGGCAAAATTTGGCCAACGACCCTGTACTATAGTACAGGGTCGTTGGACTTTTGTCCAATTTTTGAGCAACTTTAAAATTTTTTTAAATCCAATCTTGATTGGAATTGACTCAAACTTTCTACACAACATAAAAACATGTATATATTAATGTATCAGTAGTTCCTTTACTTGTATTATTTCCATTCTGTCAATGAGTGGTCCTGGTATAGTGTCAGTTGTATTGGCTGTACAAATGAA
>NW_003556453.1:0-1384 GCF_000090795.2 Amphimedon queenslandica
AAGCAATGACGACTTGTAAGACTGTCAGCTGTGGAAGCAACATCACTTCCCAGGCTAACAATCGTTACAGTTCGTTTAGCAGATCTAATTTGGTGTTTTCAACATGGAGAGAACTGAGGCGGCATATATGGCCGGTTTGAGGAGCTTCCTATAGATGAGACTTCTGATGACATCCTATATAACTGCTCTGATGAATTTATAGTATCTGGAACAATATGCAAATGCAGAGAAAGGATACCAAGAAGACTAGCTAGAGCACCAACATCCATCTTCAATTAATATTAATGATTATTAAAGTTACATAGTCATAGCAAGTCACAATGCGTCACTGCAAAATTTCTGCAGCAGCTAACAAAACTGGTATATACGAGGTTCCTGACCCTCCGTTTTCGCAAGGGTCAGGCCACGCCTGACTATAGGCAAGGGTACTAGTACTGCATGTACTGCGCTCGTCGTGTCAGTGTGTGTTTGCAGGGGCGTATCTGAGGGGGGGCCTACAGGGGCCTGGGCCCCCCCATCAATTGTTGTAGATAATGATATTCATTGTTTGTTTTATCACTTACCACCTAGTGATAAAAATTAACCACCTTGTAATCATGTACAATACATTGCACAGCAGCAAATGTACAAGAAATAAGAAGTAGACAGAAGCAAAACACTCATTTTATATTAATCATTGCTGAAAATGTAAGATTTTGATGCTTTTAAAATACGCAAAATGCTATTTTAGTGCACTATAAGAACGCTAAAAAGGGGTGTGGCCAAATTTTCGGCGCGCTTCGCGCGCCATTTATCTCCGGGCCCCCTCATCATTTCCTTCCCAGCTACGCCCCTGTGTGTTTGTATAGGTAATGCAATAGAACACACCAAACGATAGATTGAAAGTTTTTTATTCATTTAATATGTAGGAAATTTGTCTTAAATTCTTAATTTCTGAGATATGGTAGCTCAAACATCGCTTACCGCGACTGTTTACACGAGGTCCTGTTCTCCAGGAAGATCTATCAGAGTCTTTTAAACTGTAAATTCTTACTATCGAGTTTGTATACAACAAATAGAGCCAGATTATTGTGTCATAAACTGTGTATAAGTGTAGAAAACTGAAGCTTTTTTTTACCAGTAACTGTCCATTGTGTGTAACTATGAAGTAGGCGGTGCTTAATTTGAGCCACACCTTCAATTGCTGCAGCAAACCCGAGAGCAAAGCAATGCTATGGTTTAACTGATTTTTTAAAATATATCTTTTTGTCCAAGCACTCTATAGCTATATTTTCTTCTTGTAGCTCGGTGTCACTATAATCCGTGCTGATGTTGCTACTGTTATCTTCTTCGGCTATTTCATCGGAGTAATCTATCTCATTACCTGTTGCTGCCTGTGAGTTAA
>NW_003556454.1:0-1384 GCF_000090795.2 Amphimedon queenslandica
AGTAGACAGACAATCTACATGTACATGTACAGATATTACTGTATGTACATGTACATGTATCCATTGTATTATAGGCTGTTGTTCTATGTACATGTACATACATGCATTTGTTTCAACTCCTTTGATCCTTTTTGAGTATGCCCGTATACATTACATGTACAATGTACAAAATGTCAATGTGTCTACTCATCTGTCTTGTGTGAATTAATGTGAAGCAATGGTTTAGGTAGACCTGCTCAGCAAGTCCTGATTTTCTAGCTGTCTTTATTTCCTTATCCTCTTTCCCGTTAATGTACAAGTACATGCACATCTATGTCTCTCTCTCTCTCTCTTCTTCCTATCTCTTCCTTTTTACTTTTATTATTTCCTTGTTCTCCTGAAGCTCCCCCCTCTCTCTCTCCCCCTCCTCTCTCTCCCTCCCCCTCCTCTCTCTTCATTCCTGTCAATTCTGTAATACATAATTGTTAACTAGACACACCTGATTTGATAAAAGAAAGGATTGCACATTCATAATTGCACAATAGATACATGACACCCTACAACATGATGTCACACAACTTCATGTAATCATTCATTACTGGCAGCATGATGCCTTGAAAATAGAATTGAAAGTTCAGTATCTTTAATTTTATTAGATTCACATTCAAAGTTTTCATACAGTGTAGCTCCTCCGTAACTTGATTCTATTAGCTGTGTCTTTATTAATCTCGTTATGAAAGCATAAATTTGCTTTGCTGGTTAGCCCTAGCACCATATCAGTGCTCTTAACACTGTCTGCCAGGTGACATCACTATTATATATTATATTAGGTTTATTTATTACACAATACTTCATTCTGAAGACTATTCTAGTTCACACTGCTACTGTTGACATTGCAGTTCCATTCAACTCCCTATACACAGTCTAACTCACTTTATACATAATAATAATAATACTCGTATTGGTTCACATATAAATGCCACATATAAATGCGTTGTACATGTACATATAAAATCACAAAGCTATTGTTTCAAGTCACTGTTTGTCTATACTTGTAGCTACTGCCCATATCGGGATTGAGTTGTGTATGTATTAAATATTTATTATAATTATTATTATTAGTGTTATTTGGATAGAAGGACATGTAAGGAATGAGTTTATTGTCATCCAGTGGATATCACTTGGCACATTTTACCATTGGATGGCCAACAAGCATTTCCTCTCTAATAGTTACATAAGTTGTTGGAATGTGACTATTGTACATGTATAGACTAGCCTTTATATAATGGACACTTTGGGTCAAGAAAGTGTCTCTGTTATACAGAGGTGTCCTTTATATGGAGGCTATTTATACAGTAAGGAATGTAATTGGTACACTAGGTGCTGTCTGTTAAATGGAGGTGTA
>NW_003556455.1:0-1383 GCF_000090795.2 Amphimedon queenslandica
GTAGACACGTATGTACAAGTACATCTATTAGTTTAAGGAGGTAGAGTGGGTGTGTTTACAGCTCATTAGATCCAATTTATATTTAATGATGGTCTATGCTTTGGCTATATATAGTAATACAAGTAGACATACCAGAGGAGAATACAGTGTATGAGGTTCCAGGAGACATATCAAACAATGGGAGAGAGAGGGGGAGGGAAAATTAAGTTAATAATGTTAGGACCAGCTGGTAATGAGTGTGTGTGTGTGTGTGTGTGCTAAAGGTCACTGTTAGTGGGTTCATTTAGACAAAATAAATGAATTAACTTTAATTGAACCATGAGACAAATCAAATTGAATGAGTTAGGCAGCAGCAATGGAATCACAACAATGAATATAGGATATAATGAGGACACCTTTATAATGAGGACACCTTTATAATGTCCCAATTGGTACAAGCCTATACAATAGTACCTCTGAAATGAGGACACCTCTGTATTAAGGACAGGTATAGTGTGGGCCCAATGGTTACCTGACTGAGTCTGCTGTCATTGATGTAGGTGCCATTTTGACTGCCGCAGTCTTTAACAACAAAAACTTCTCGTCTTTTCTTATAAGAAATCTCACAATGGAGCTTACTAACTTTAATATCAATGATACGCAATGACTGAGGGCCAGTGACCTCTCTAAAGGGAGAGAGAGAGAGAGGGGGGGGAGAGAGAGACAGAGAGAGGTGTACAGGTGTACAGGTACAAGGCAATAACACAAAAATGAGTGTTTGTCATTTTGTATATCAACTAATCAATAAACAATAAACATGTATGTTTACATGTATACATATCGCCAAGGGAACGCGGTAGACATCAAAGAAAAGATAAAAGGTCTGCAAATCTTTTCAAAAATGAAGAACATATTGAATAGTGTAGAACATCCAAAAAAGGATAAAACGAGAAAGAGAAAGAGAGAGAGAGCAACAGCAGGTAAACTTGTTTGTGTGGAATGGATGAAATGTCTCACTGATGATGACTGGGAGATGATCCCGTGGGAATACACTCAGTGACTATTAGAAAATAATTAGAACACAAAGAGCAACCGCCCACGCACTAACAGACAAATAGACACACTGGCCATGAATTTAAAAAATTTATGACGACAGAAATGATAGAGAAATTAATGTAATACAGACTAGCCTCTATATAATGGACACTGTGTCTCTGTTATACAGAGGTGTCCTTTATGTGGAGGTTATTTTATACAGTAAGGAATGTAATTGGTACACTAGGTGCTGTCCGTTAAATGGAGGTGTACGCTATAGAGAGTGTCCATTAAGAGAGGCTATACTGTACATGTACTGTACCTTCCAATGACAGCCCCTTCAGCTGTAATTAAACTGATGCATTTACG
>NW_003556456.1:0-1383 GCF_000090795.2 Amphimedon queenslandica
AATTATGCTATGTAGCAAGTTTGAGCTGATTCCGACAAATATTTTTTGAGTTACGGTCATTTTAAGAAAACTCCAAAATTCTGAAAAATACCCAAGGCTATAGCCTATGGTTTTTTCTAAAAAATGGCTCCAAAATCACCTCAAATTTTTATTACATTTTCTGATGCATATTGATGTAATTATGCTATGTAGAAAGTTAAAGCTGTTTTCGACAAATATTTTTCAAGTTATTAGCATTTTAAAAAATGAACCAAATTTGAAAAATACCTAAGGCTATATAACTTAAATTTTCTAAAAATGGCTCCAAAATCACCTTAAATTTTCATTACATTTTCTGGTACATGTACATTATTGATACTGACCTCACTAGCTTTGCATAAAATGGTCCAGTCCTCTTTAGAAAAACCGCACATAACACTAGCAATAACAATCTAAAAATAGAACAAAAGTGTTACTAAAAATAGAAACAAAGTCCCATACCTTATTAGGAAAGTCTCTCTTCAATTCCCTGATGGATTGGAGCCAGTATGCACAGGTCTTTTCACTCACCAGTTCTATGTTGAGATATGCATTCTGTCCAGGACCAAACAAATGACCACTAGTGGTACCACGGACAATACGAGGAGACACATTAGTTATAATATCCTAATAATATACCAATAATATACTAATAGTATCCTCGAATCAATATATATATATATATATATACATGTATTTCAAAAATCATTCTGATACTGATATCTTTATGTACATGTAACAAAAATACTAGAAAACTAACAAATATTCTTAAAAGCCACACTCTGATAATATACTGATAATATACTGATAGTATACTGACCTTATCAAGTGTGTAAGTTTTTGTGACGGCAAATGCCCAGCCGGCCTCAAAGGCTCGACGTATCATGGCACTAGAAGTAGTGGGAGTGGCAGACGCCAAACCGAAAGGATTTTCAAACTTGAGGCCAGCAAATTCAATAGATACATCAACGGAATCAATAGGAGTGAAGAACTGAGGAAGATTAGGCTCAGTTGGAATATAAAGACCATGGAGAGACTAAAAAAAATAACATATATACCATATAGCGGGTAATTTTGACAGGGATAAATTTGGGCAGATTTGGCATTTTGATAGCCATTTGTCTAATTAAAATCAGACATTTCGTACCCTGTTAATCACCAAAATTTTAGCAACTTGCTAAAACTTTTCCCCTCCAAAATTACCTGCTATATGGTACTAAATAAAAATACAGTACATTATGTACTTTTGATATTAATAATATGATAATTTAGCAAAAATAATAAGAAAAAAGATTTACATGTACTGTACAAGTAAATCAAATACATTGTAATTACGAAGTACCTGTAGATAGCAGTGCATGTACC
>NW_003556457.1:0-1383 GCF_000090795.2 Amphimedon queenslandica
TGGGCATAGTCTCTCCATCACTGACATCATCAACCTTTACCACAACTTCTCCTATCGCACGACGACGCCTACTAGACGATTTCGATTTCTTTACAACAAAAACAATAATAGTAATAATGAAAGCCAGAGCAACAAGTATAAGTAAGACACCAAGAGTGTACCGAGACTCCAATTATGATTGCTTGACTCTGCAAGAATAACAAAAATTAAGTAACATCACAATCACTAGCTCACATTGGAGCTTGATGTCCCTCCAACACTCACATTGCAAGCTGTTGTTCCCCCATCTCTCAATCCTTCCAATAGCCGGATATCATCACTAGTGTAAGTATTATAGGATGACCAAGGATCAATAGCATAACACGGGCCACCAATCCCAAAAATGTAACTCTCTCCTACATTGAGAACACACTGGCTAGAATATGTGCAAGTTATTGAATGAGGACCACTAGTGTTAAATAAAGCTCCAACCTGCAAAGGGTATATGACCAAAAAGTTATCAAAATGTGTGTGTGTGTGTGATCATTCTGTGAATTACCCGAATGCTTCCTTTGTAAACTTCTTCAACAACTGCTGTATAGTAACACGGATCATGTGTCACCGCACAGCCATAATCCTCAGGAGGAGAATACGAAATATTTACACACGAAACAGTCTCTGGAGTAACTGTGTTATTAATGATGGAAGCATTGCCTAATGTGTATTTTATAATAAATATTTTAAAATATATAAAATTTAGGCATCTTATTTATTAATATACAATAGGACTCACTGATCCCAAGGTTATTGATGATGCTATTACAGTCCTTGTAATATATACCATTTGAGCCACTGCAGTCAAACAATCTCTGGACAGTACCTACTAAACTCCCACTAGAGTTCTGCCGGAAGTCAATGCAAGAGAAGAGTGTGGGGCTTCCAAGTCCACATTTGCATTGAGAGGCCGTAATTCTTGCCTTATATATGGACGACTCACTCGAGTAGTACTCGCAAATGGTCTTAGTTCGTGAGCTGGTGTACGAGGAACAGCTTAAACTGTGCCCCAATGGCAGGGCAAACAAAGACACAAGAAGAAATGTAAACATCATTGGTGATGGGTGTGGCTCAAATCAGCCCCGCCCAGCGTAATAAATTGATTGCTAGATAGCTCTAGTATGTCTACAAAGTTGCTTTTAACTAGCCATTAATTGCAGTACATTAGCCATCAGTAAAAGTCGGGATATTCCAGTATCTTTTTCAATGTGGGCGTGTTTAACATTATACACCACACCTACCCACGTGGTGCCACCATGGCTGCATCTGCTAAAAGTTCTGAAGAAAGAAAGAAGTGTCCTTTCTGCCATCTGTCTTACCAGTTTTCATCTTCACTTTCAAAGCATGTAA
>NW_003556458.1:0-1383 GCF_000090795.2 Amphimedon queenslandica
ATACCATAAGTCACTGATAAGACTCAGTTTTTATGATTTAAAATTGGTTTTAAAATGTTTCATGTACTACTCATTTGTCAGTAATTCTTTTTCTCATCTCAGCTTCATAGTATAGCTAAAAAGGCAACGGTCATGAGTAAGCAAAGTGTGGCCATCTTGAACAATATAGGCTGTTTTTTTATAATTGCGCAATCTATGCATGGGTGAAATGTCACACTCACTAATTATTTTGACAAAAAGGCAGCACATTCTGTAACTACACAGTTGATTTGGGAAGGCTCTCTTGCTAAAAGTGGAAAGCACAGAAAGTCAAAGAAGCCAAGAAGTATACAAGAATCTACATATATAAAGAAGACGAAATCGAAAAATGCACTCAATAAAACTATGACCCTGAATTTGAAAAACAACTGTTACTTTTAGCAGAAAGATCTAGGTAGGTACATGATTACACCAGTATGTGTATTTTCAATTTAGGAAAACTTCTTTTGATGCTAGTAATGATAAGAGTAGATCCACTAGTAATAATGAGAGCACATTACCACTGTGACTACAGCCAGATCATTTGATGCAAGTTAGTACTATGCAAAGCAAGATATCTACATTTATATAAGATTTCACATCAGGAGTATCACCATTTAATGGGGGTTTAATGACTTCAACTCCGATGGGTCTAGTTATACTGGTCGACGTACTTTATTTAGTTCAGTGGCTCAGAATTCAACACTTGAAACTAGGTACAATGTATGTAGATGTAGAGTCTGTATACTGATTATGATAGAGACTTCATACTTTAATGAATTTTTTATTTGGATTGAAGGCAGGAGATCCTTTTGTAGATGAAAGTACCAGCAGTGATAAAGCAGATGATGATAATGTTCTCAATGTTCATCTGACTGGTGCGTATTTAATATAAGGATAATAACTTGCATGTAACATTGATAATGATTGGGATAATGTTGATGAAAGAGGAAACTAGCTGTATCTCTGGTGGTACAATATAAATCATTTTGATGAAAGGTAATCTAGATAAATTGTTATTGAATGTAATACCTAAAATAGTGATGGCACTACTGAAGTCAACAGCTACACTTGTAACATCACTGCATCGCATAGTTAGTTTCTAATAATTGTTTTTTTGTAAAATTTAAGTCTAAAAATCATAGATCACTCAAACAAGATAGTGGTTGATGCATCAAAATTGTTGGACCCAGTTCCTAAACAGGCAGGTTGCAGTGAAGTAGTTGCACCAATCAGTATTACGTTCATGTCTAATTTATAGACGTTGTTAGTGGCTGGGATTGGTGTGACTACTTATGTAAGGAGAGAATATTTTTCACCACTGGTATTTTGTAGAGGTTCATGAATTCATTTAGATTTTCAGTG
>NW_003556459.1:0-1383 GCF_000090795.2 Amphimedon queenslandica
TGGAGGATGTGAACACAACTGCACTAATACAAATGGTTCTTACTATTGTTCATGTTTTACTGGATACAGGTTACACAAGAAAAGATTTTGTTCAGGTGAATACACTTTGTGTGTCAAAAAGCACTTCATCTGCTTTGGGTATTGCTCATATAGATATTGATGAGTGCAGTGAAGGTACATCAGGTTGTAATCAGTTATGTTCTAATACTCTTGGAAGCTACACTTGCAGTTGTCACAATGGGTATGAGCTGGACACAGATAATCATACCTGTATTGATATTGATGAATGTCTTACTAATAATGGAGGATGTGAACATACTTGTGTAAATACTAATGGTAATTACTATTGCCTCTGTAACTACAGTTATGTGTTGAATCATGACAGGCATCAGTGTGATGGTAAGTAAAACTACATGATCTATGTAAGTTCAAGTATTTTAAAGATGTCAATGAATGTGCTAATGGTAACAATGCTTGTAACCACATCTGTATCAATACTATTGGATCATACTACTGTGACTGCAATTCTGGATATCATCTTATAAGCAATCAAAGATACTGCATAGACACTAATGAGTGCTCAACAAATAACGGTGGCTGTCAACAGCACTGCCATAACACAGTTGGAAGCTATTATTGCTCTTGTTGGTCTGGATATTATTGGGATACTACAACTAACAGATGTGAAGGTACAACTGTTGTGCAACTTGTATTTACTTTTGTAGCACAGATAGGAATGAGTGTTCTTCAAGTTATAGCAATAGATGTTATCAAAATTGTCACAATACAGAAGGGAGTTATTATTGTAGTTGCAGAACAGGATTCAGATTATCTTATGGCTATCGTTGCTATGATATTAATGAGTGTGCAAGTAACAATGGTGGATGTGAACAGCATTGTAAAAATACTGATGGATCTTATTACTGTGAATGCAATGTAACTGATGGCTATGCTCTTGATGGAGATAATCATGGGTGCTCACGTTAGTATAAAATTTTGCTGTAGCAAAATAAATTGATTTGTATAGGAAATTGTAGCACTGATCCTCTTGTCTGCCAGCAAGTTTGTCATAGTCAAAATGACCTCTTGAATTGTTCATGCTATCCTGGCTACAGGCTAAGTGACGATGGAAGAACTTGTGAAAGTAAACTGTATTTTATTATTATAGTAATATTTTAAGGTGGTTTTATAGAGATTTATTTCTGTTCAGAAAATACAACAAACTGTAATCAGATTTGTACTAATATGAATAATAGTTTTATTTGCTCATGTAATGATGGCTATGAACTACAAAATGACAATGCTACATGTCAGGGTAATGCATATACATTATAAAGGCTACAATATGATCATAAGTTTGTTATAGATATTAATGAGTGCATT
>NW_003556460.1:0-1383 GCF_000090795.2 Amphimedon queenslandica
CACTTATTTATAACGAAATCAGGACAGCAGATCCTCTTTAACTCGTCAAGACATAAAATCAAAACTTCAAAGAATGTGATTATGCTTACTCCAATGAATAGACCCAATTGTCCTCCTATATCTCCCAGCAAACCTTCAACACCAAACGTGTATGAAGTAGTGACCACGCTGTATCGTAAATCATTGATATAGATGTTAATTGATAGGTAATTCTTTCTTAAATAGTCTTCAGTGACATTCTCATCTCTCATTAAATCTTCTAATATGAATGAGTTAGGATAGCTAGCATAGCTTGTGGTGTAGTCATAGTACTTGTATCTACAAGGCAGTGGGCATTGCTCCTCTGTATTGATGGTCTTGTACTCATTCAGTAAGCAGCATGAGGTGGGGAAGGTGCAGTTAGGGGTGTGGTCATACTCTCCATTCGATGGCCTCCTTGGTAGCAGAGTGCAGTTGCATACGTTAGGCTTTGCTATTTGTTTAATGAGGGCATCTTGTGCACAGGCATACTGAGAGTAGTCATAATCCTCAAAGAAGACAAGATCTTGTCCTGCAGTGCAATTCGCTTCTTTCGTCTCGTCAATGTATTCTTTTAGATTGACTCCAACATTGATTGCTTGACCTGGTGCTACATTGATACCATTGACATTCGGTCTAGCCACATCTTTCCCATCATGCACGGAAAGTATAACTCCTGCTTTACCATTGTACGAGGGTCTGAGATCCTGCTCTATATTTAGGACAAGCTTCATGCCATATCTAGTCCCAGTACTGTGAATAGTGTTACTGCTGCCGTTGTAATTGAAGCATATTCCAGCTGGAGTCAGGACTGGCTGGAAAAGGCTCTTACAATTGGAGACGTTGCTATTAACGCCAGTCACAAACCCACAGTAATGTATGAGCCTTCTCTTAGATCGAGCTGGTCTTTGTATATTCCATATTGTTGCTTCAAAGGTTGCGTCACTGTTATTCCTGGGGACTGTGTTCCTACAGTTTGAAATGACTGAGGAAGCATTCATGCTGTTGGAGTGAAAGCTCTCGTCCGCATTGAACAGCTGGTTCATGAGGTTGTACGTACGACTGAGCAACGGAAGAGCCTCATTCTTCTCAAAGTTGATATTGCAAATGGTCACACTTGGGAATGGGACACCATTAAGAGTGACGACGTTAATGGTAGAAGCTGTTGGTTTGTTTAGAAATATCTGTATGCTTAGACTGATGAGAGCTATGCAGCTAATGATGGCAGCAATGAAGATCAGAGCCCAAAACGACCTCCTCACTTTAGACTGACCTTTAAAGACGTGACTGATGCCAGCTATTGTGTTATCTTCAAGGAACTCCCCTCAAGTAGCGATCAGTGCAAGTACAAGTACAGTTCTTGCA
>NW_003556461.1:0-1383 GCF_000090795.2 Amphimedon queenslandica
CTTCTCAGCATGTTATTTAATAATGAGCAAAGCGATGTTGTTAATTTTTTTTAATCAATTTTTTGTAATGATGATTGTGACATTATTTTAATTAGCAATAAGTACGTCAATAGTTTAATTTCATGTTTAACAATCTTATATAGATAACTTCCTTGTAAAATATAGACAAAATAAATATAAACTTTCAACGATGGACTCAACAATATGCAAATGCACCTTAATGCAAAAAAATTAATTTCATGAGTCAGACCAATGCTATAGTAAATTGATTACCATATTAGTCTTTATAAATGTTGACAAACACAGTAATAAGATAACGATGATGATCATGACCAACGACTGATGCTGTCTTCTTGTCATTCGTCCTTCTTGGCTACAAATGGCAGCGACAATACAAGCAACAGTGAAATTGTTTGCATTTTGTCAGTAACAACTAGCTACCATCCATGCAAAGTGAAACCCACACAAATTAAGTGAAGCAACTATTTCTGCATTTAAGTGGCTGTTTCCTCTTGTACTCCTATGGTTAGTTATGTAAAGGAACAGACATTCAAAATAGCATAGGAATAATACAATATGGTCACCTCTAATAATAATAATTCATTATCAAATTTCACACCCTAATAGAAGCAATATAATTTGATATTGTCTGACCACTGAGGCAAGCCAAAGCCGGCCAGGAAAAGCCTTTGTCTCCTCTCCTCTCATTATTATGTCTATTTATCATCACCTCTGGCTTATCTCACTTCTAATCTCAGTAGTTTTGAGGGGGAGTGAGCCACAGGAGATTCACAGCGAAGAAAAGGTCATCCGCTTCCTTGCCCTCGTTCAATGGAGGGATGAGTTCAACAGGACTCATTCTGGCTGGGATACTGGTCCTGACATGCTAGCTGCTGGTCGTGTTGCTGTACAAGAGATTAACAACAGGACTGACATACTAACAAATTATACTTTAGAAATGATAGAGGGAAGACATGAGGCATGTGGGCTGACAGAGGCTAATTTAGGGATTAAGGAACTGGCTAGTAAAGGAATTGGCAGGGAAGATTTAGGTGTTGTTGCTGTTTTGGGATTATTCTGTTCAACTAGTGCACAGCATATAGCACCAGTCGCTGGTAGGGCTGGTCTCATACAACTATCCGCAGCCAATTCTCCATTGTTTTCGAGTGATTTACCAAAGTTTCCTCATCTCTGGAGGACACTAGTTTCAGCTAAAGCATACGCTGACATGATGCTATCGTTAATGAGGCGCTTTGGATGGGAAAGAGTAGGTTTAGTTCAAGATCTGAACACGTTATTTCATTCTGGTATAGCAGAATCATTTGTTGATCTGATTAATGGAACAAAAGGTGATACAATATCACTTATCATGGTGGCATCTTA
>NW_003556462.1:0-1383 GCF_000090795.2 Amphimedon queenslandica
TACTTGGAGGTCAGTTACACTTTGAAAACAATACTGGAGATAGTGGATCAGTATTTTTATTGACTGGTTCTAGTAGATTCATCCTACAAGATGGACTGAATGCAACCTTCATTCATAATGTGGCTTTTACTATAGGAGGAGCAATATATGCATACAACAGTGTAACATCAGAGTGTATGTTCACACCAAATGGTTCTAATGTTACTATGCTATTCATTGATAACAGTGCTGCCAATTCTGGAAACTCTATATTCAGTAATAATCTCTATGACTGCTCAACAATAAAAAACTTTGGTCCGTCAGCAGCTAAAAATTTGTATCGGGATTTATCACAGGGTACTTTGTTTAATAGCACTGAGAAACAAGTGTCTACAATTGCTAATAAGCAAGTAATATGTTATAATGGCAGTTCAAATCTCATGAATAAAAATAAAGGTATCATTGTGTATCCTGGTATGATGCTATATTTTCCAATGGCTGTCCTTGATGCATTTAAACAATTAACAAGCAGTGATATTTCACCAAATATAGTTCGTTATGATTATCTTAATTTAAATGCATCACGATATATTCCATCAGAAAATTGGTACGTTACTCCCTCTATTATACATTTATCACGTAACAATTGCACAATGGTCAATTTCACTATGCTTAAAAGGACAAAGCATGATATTCCTTTTTCAGTTCTAAGTCTCTTAATATCTGTTTCACAAGTTTCAGAGAGATCGTCGACACATTTAGTTTCAAAAGATTGTCCAATTGGTTTTAATTTTGATGAATCAACTCATAAATGTGAATGTTATCATATACTATATAAAATTGACCACCAACCTGTTTGCATGATTTCATCAGACAGTTACAATCCACTTATTACAATCACCTTAGCATCAAAGAGCTTTTCAAACTGGATTGGTACTGTTAACAATGGCACTGCCTTTGGAGTTTCATCTGATTGTTACATTTACTGTCGATACAAAAATAATTACAATACTTTTCTCATCAATGATAGTGCTGTAAATATAAGCATAATGATAGCAGATTCAAGTAATTTTGGTACCAAGGAAAGTCTATGCTCTGATAATAGAGAAGGTCCTTTGTGTTCACAATGCATTCCAGGCTACAGTGTCACTTTTGGTTCTAATCAATGTGCAAAGTGCAGTAACTGGTGGCTGTTGACATTAATAGTATATGGACTAGCTGGTCCTTTACTAATTTACTTATTATATACTCTAAACCTCACACTAACTACTGGAAAACTTAATGGAATAATATTTTATTCTCAGTTCATAAGTATGAATATAGAATTAAATTACTATGCAGCTATAGGCTACAAAGTTGCTGACATGTTTCGTGCATTTGTCACTGGCGTTCTATCTCTTCTTA
>NW_003556463.1:0-1383 GCF_000090795.2 Amphimedon queenslandica
CTGCCCTCTTCTATCAAACTCTCCTCCTCTCTCTCCTATATAAAACTGTATGTTCATTGTAACTTGTAATTAATAACTCCATTAAATATTTTATTTCTTTATTTATGTTGTCTATTAGCAATTGTGCTATTTTTCTTGTTGTAAAAAAAAAAAATACAGTAATTTTTTGTATCATTTTCAAATAGCAAAAATATTTCAATTAAAATTTTTTGAGAAAACCAAAATTTGTGACCTAACTATCAAAGACCGAGTAAGGTAAAGCCTGATGAGTAGGTATCATGTAGGTATGCTTGCAGTACTTCAATCTGTCACTTCATTACTGAGTTATAAATAAAACGGTCCACCATGTAAAAAGTAGCCATTTAATTTTTACATTTATTATTTGTAAATTGATTGTTGCTATCATCTCCAGTACTATTCATATACTACTAATGTGGGGAAAAAGCCAGGTCAAGAAGCTTGTGAATATCATTAATTTCGTAATGAATATTATTTTAACTCAGTTACGATATACACCCACGTACAGTAATTGGCTGCCATGTTTTATGTCAAGCAGCAAGTGCTTTCTGTGTCCTTGAAATCCTGGTCACTAGATTTTGGAGCTAAAAACTATTCTTGGGTCAAGAAAAATTGCCAAGAAAGCCCACCTAGGGAGTATAGTGCAATACTTTTGTTGTATGAGCCTGTTTTCCTCTTTGGGCTGTGACAGAGAGTTCAAAACTGATTGTTCTGGCTCTACCAGACTTCTTAAGTCTTCAAAATATCTTGCAATAGTAGAGAACAGCTGATATGAAACCTCTCATTGTACTGAGTTAAGCACAACAAAACTTTTTTTGGCAAAACAGCTCTACTTTGCACATCAGCCATTGAAACTCTGCATATTTTTGTGCCTACACACTGCCATCTTGGAGTTCATTTGTTTTATACACAGATTGCACTAAATTTTTAATGGAAAAATTTAGTTGCAAGTGAACTGCTATAGATCAAAAACATACAGTGCACTGAATGATGTGATAGCGCCTCTTTCCTAAATGATTCTTCCAATAGCCACTCTTCCAGAACCTGGAGGAACAGACTTTTAGGCCTATTTTCTAGAAAAAAAGGCCTGATGAATGACACTAAAACACACTGAAAAGTGACCAAATTTTATCTGTTGCAAGAGCCACTAAGAAGTTTTTATCTATACCGGTGTATGAAATTTAATACATGGTCTGACAGTAATTATATATAGTAACTTGCTTTTTCATACAGAAAATTTTTGAATCGTAATTGTCAAAATTTCTACATAATATAAGTACATGTATAGGATCAGAAAAGAGATGTGAAACACTTGTTCTATTGGATTATATCTTTGGATGAACTTGATTTGTCTACTACTCTTCA
>NW_003556464.1:0-1383 GCF_000090795.2 Amphimedon queenslandica
ATCCCAAAACAAAATACCATCTAATACTCATGTAGAAAAAAGGTGGATTAAAAATATTACCCTAGTCCTGACGTTATATTGACGCTGGAGCTGAATCTGGTTCAACTCCAGAGTAAAGCATGCGTCAAAAGGTCAAATCGCCCACGCTTTTGATTAAAAATTGATGGTACTTTAGCCTAGCGTAATATTGTAAATCCTCCTTAATACTCATGCAAAAAATGATGGTTATAAGGACCACACCCAAAAACTAGACAGCCCCAAAACCAAAAACAAAGCTGTGAGCTAAGCTAGCTAGCAGCCTCACCTGAAGTGACGAGTGCAAGACACTAACAGAACAACGAAACATCAGCTGGGACCATAGATAGGAACCCACGACACTCTAGATCTAGCATCGAGAAATCTGAGGAAAACTGAAGTCCTAGGGCTTGCTTGCAATCGTTAAGGCCCTTCCAACTAGTTTCCCTACAGATCATGAATAATATTATTTATGAAGGCGGGGCAACTTATTATCTTAATAAAAATTAATTAAAAAAATTTATTCTTAACAAAGCATGCTCGCGAGGGGTCCGACACCAGTCTTTATTGTGTACGAGATTTCCAAACTTCAGTATACTTCCGCATACAAGTGTTGACTCTTGACTTCCTTAGTGACTTCCAGCCTGACTTCTGACTTCCAGCCTCACTTCATGACTTCAGCCTGTACTTCTTAACTTCAGCCTGTACTTCTTGACTTCCACCAGTCCTCTTCTGACTTTTTCAGAGTTCAAAGGGTTTTATATTGGAATTATTGGACTTTTTTACTGAGTAAGGCACCAGGCCGGCTCAGTACTTGATGTGTAGTCAAACTCTACTATTAATAATAATTATTAATATCCATCATTGACTTATACTAAAAAATAATTAATTTTACTATCAACATAATAATAATGTTAATTATCATACATAATCTAATTCAGTTTACTGCAACTGTCACAAAACCACTGCTCTCGTAAGTCATGACTTTCACTGATATCGACGCATTGAAAGTGGAACCACTCCTGACACCTGTCGCAACAAATCATACTTGTTCTATTATCAGGTAAGCGACATATACAATATATGTCTATTTCTTCTTCTTTTATGATACTTGCTACGTTCCTTTTCTTTTTCAATACTGGAAACTTTAAAAAGGCGTTAATGTTACCAAGTCAGGTGGTACATGTACATATGAATACTGAAGATAACTGAGGGCACGGATGAGATTATGAGAACTGCCCTTAGTACAGCAAGTTAGTAGTTTAAGTAAAAGACCTATATTGGTTAGGACCATTAGATCATGAAATTGCATCTACTTTTTGCATGCAATAAATATAACTTTGTCTTCCAAGCCATACCATGCATTCG
>NW_003556465.1:0-1382 GCF_000090795.2 Amphimedon queenslandica
TGGGCAAAAATGTCAGTTATTGTTGAATTGAATTATGCACAGTTAATTGTTAAATTCTGCATAAACTTGCATTGTAGTTTGATTATTCTTATTGTGCTTCCTTTGTTCTAGTTTTATTTATTGTCATCATGTGAAATCGTGAATACATCAATCTAAAGTTATCTAACTCCCTAAAGGGTGGGACCCTATAGCTTGATTCTCCTCTCACTCATTCCCTTGGACCTCTTGTTGAAGGAATAGATTGATAATGGAAAAATGGCAACTTCAACATCAATGTAAAGATGCATTTAAAAGAAGAGATCATAAAGAAGCTGTTCGGTTACTACGTTTACAGGATCCTGAAGTACTTCATGAGGATGAGCCTGACCTGCTTTATTATTCTATAAGGAATGGCTGGTTAGATGTTACAAGAGATCTCGTCAACACTTATCACTTTAATCCACTTGGATACTACAGATATAATGGTCAACTTTATCTCTTTACAGCTCTTAAAGACAATCATGTTGATATAGTTGAGTATCTTATTCAAGAGTGTGGCTGTAATCCAATGATGAAGACTACTAGGTATGGTACCGTCCCTGTTCTTCATTATGTAGCTAGAGAAGGATTACTTGATGTCTTGAAGTGTATGGTCATGAACATCAATGGTCATATAATGGATAAACAATATTGTGATACTAATGGTCGGACTGTTCTTCATCGTGCTGTTAAACACATAGATGTTGTAAAATACCTTATTAATGAGTGCAACTGTGATATAATGGTCCGTGATAAGGATGGAAATACTATTCTACATGATGTAGCTAGTAAAAGATCACTTGATGTCATGAAGTACCTCATCAATACTCATCACTATCCAATGACTACTAACAATAGTGGTCAGATTGGTGCTGTTAAACACATAGATGTTGTAAAATACCTCATTAATGAGTGCAACTGTGATATAATGGTCACTGATAGGGATGATGTCCCTTTTCTTCATTATGTAGCTAGAGAAGGATTACTTGATGTCTTGAAGTGTATGGTCATGAACATCAATGGTCATATAATGAATGAACAATATCGTGATACTAATGGTCGGACTGCTCTTCATTGTGCTGTTAAACACATAGATGTTGTAAAATACCTCATTAAGGAGTGTAACTGTGATATAATGGTCACTGATAGGGATGATGTCCCTTTTCTTCATTATGTAGCTAGTGAAGGATTACTTGATGTCTTGAAGTGTATGGTCATGAACATCAATGGTCATATAATGGATGAACAATATCGTGATACTAATGGTCGGGCTGCTCTTCATTGTGCTGTTAAACACATAGATGTTGTAAAGTACCTCAATAATGAATGTAACTGTGATATAATGGTCACCAATAAGGATAGAT
>NW_003556466.1:0-1382 GCF_000090795.2 Amphimedon queenslandica
AGTGTTTTCAGAGAGAATGTGACATGTGATATAACTAGTCTAAACATTACACACAATGGTCTACTGTGGATTGGAACATATCATACCAGTACACCTTTCAATGCTAATGCAACCAATCCTAATGCATGTATTATCAATGAGGACTGTCTCCTCTATTGTTCTCCTAATCCTGTTACCTTCAAGTTGAATGACACTGATACTCAATGTGTGGATAATAGAGGACACAGAATGTGTGGATCATGTACAGAGGGATACAGTCTACTAATGGGATCAAACAAGTGTGGACATTGCCATAATAATTACATGATGATAGCTTGGATTGCTCTGTTTGCAGTGATGGGTGTACTACTTGTGGTTCTACTGATTGCTCTCAATTTAACAGTATCAGTGGGTACACTCAATGGTCTATTGTTCTATGCTAACATTGTCCAGTTATACGAGCCAGTCTTTTCAAGGAAAGGAGCATTACCAGTCTTGAGTCAAGTCATATCATGGATTAACTTAGACTTTGGGTTTGAGATATGTTTTTACAATGGTATGGACAGTTATGCTAAACAATGGCTCCAGTTTGCTTTCCCTCTCTACCTGTGGATCATTATCATTATCATCATATTATTATGTAGGAGATATATTAAGATATCAAGACTGATGGGGTCTCATGCTGTTCCCGTTCTATCTACACTCTTCCTTCTCTCGTACACTAAACTAGTACTGACTATTGTTATTACATTGCATCAGCGTGAGGTAACTCTTCACTGTACAATTGAGTCAGTAAGGTCTTCAGTTAGTTTGTGGTATGAGGATCCTAATGTTAAATATGCTAAAGGGAAGCATGCTGGACTTGTTGCATTTGCTCTATTAGTGTCACTTTTCTTCATTGCACCATACACTCTGTTCCTCTTACTGGGTCCTCTTATTGAGAAGTATTTGTCTAATTTCAGGTTATTTAATAAGTATTGCTGGAGCTGGTTGAAACCTATTATTGATGCTTATAGTGGTCCAATGAAAGATGAGTGTCGGTTCTGGCCTGGTCTACTGCTAGTGGCTAGAATGCCAGTGGTTTTGTCTTTCATTTTATCTGGCAGTTATATAAAGTTACACTATTTCTTATTGTCAATGCTATTGACAGTGTTAGCTGTTTTGCTATCATTGGGTTATTGTTTTGGTGGAGTTTACAAAAAGAGAATGAACAATGTACTTGAAGTTTGGTTCCTGTTTAATTTATGCATCATGGCTGGTCTGTCAGTAGCTTATAACGATGACAGCACAGCATTCATTTTATTCAACATTTGCTTATTCATTTTCATTTTCAGCTTCTTTGTAATTTTCCTTTATCATTTTTACCTACAGGTAGCTGATACAAAATGCTGCAGGTTTCTATC
>NW_003556467.1:0-1382 GCF_000090795.2 Amphimedon queenslandica
AGTTCTTGGCTTGTATCACTGCTGCCCATGGATACAGTCTATTGACCTGTGCAGTAATAGTATTCATAGTTGGCAGCATTTCTTATGGCATCATCAGGTTTAGTTTTGGCTAAATTCCTGCAGTTCTCAGCTCCATAGACAATATCATCACGAGCAGCCAAGGCATGGACCCATTCATGAACCAAAGTAATTTCTTTAGTGTTGGCGGTACCCCTGCAAGCTGTTGGATAACCATAGAACAAGTCGCAAAGATACACAACTGTTTGAGAATATGATTTGTACGTATATGCTATCCAGTTCGGCTGGCACAGTGGACCATTGTTGTAATATGTGAGAGATTTGCCTGCTATTCCATTTCTTGTTAGTATGTAGGTATTTTTGACTGCCGCACCCCTTGATTGTGTCCATGCTCCAAACCATTTCCTGAAATGCTCATCATCTCGAACTTCGCCTATAACTTTATCAAGTCCAGCACAGAGCCTCTTATGAGCATCCAGTGTAGCAGAGTTGTTCCTATCACCATTTAAGAAACTAGCAGTAGTGCAAGATTCAATGTAGACAGTGTAATCGATTTCCACTTTTTGCTCCTTTGGCCTTGAGAGAAGATGAGTCCTTTCCAAATGAATGTGAACAGATTCATGTACAATTGATTCCCTGAGCTGATCAATAGACATTGCACTCATCTCATTCACTGACAGATACTGTAAAGGTCTACTGTATTGTACAGTGTAGAGACCATCAGTATCAATGCTAAAGGCATCAGTGATTTGGACTGTTGTAGAAATACTCTCACCTGCCTTCAAGAGAACAAACTCATCCTTTGTAGGAGGGAGACGATAAATGTAGATACCTTCATATTCCAGTGGACGACCGTCAAGAGAGACAGAGACAAATAGAGAGTTGAGTCCTTCAAGAGGAGTGTTACGTTTGAGTAGATGAAGATCCTCGTTCCCATTGTTGGTAAACTCAAAAGAGCAAGCAACTGCAGAAAGAGCTTTATTACAAGCCATGTCAAGAGAGACTGGCCAGCCATTAGCACTGCATGTACAAGAGAAAAGTAACATTGATTTGATACTGTAGCAACATACCTGAGAGCACAGGTCAGGTAAGTAACCAGACAGAAGAGTGAGAGTAGAGTCTTCATGATTCCTTTCCTTGATAGACAGTATTCCTTGTTCTTGTGAGATGATTTCTTGTTTTAGTGAGAAGTGATTGACTGCTGCTGGTCGCTTCCTTATGTACTATTAGGTACCTCACCCATATTCATTAGCAATTAAGCAATAACTGACCAATCAGAGGCTAGCAACATTACTTGATTCCAGCACGAGACATGAAGCTGTGGAATTGGATGGAATATTGTCCAGTTGAGGTGTCAGGCCAAG
>NW_003556468.1:0-1382 GCF_000090795.2 Amphimedon queenslandica
GCGTTATGCCACTGATCATAGATACTACAAACACACATGGATATGAAACAGGAAGTAACCATGCGAGTGTCTCAGGAAGTGATGACTGATGATGTATATTGCCCTCGAACCCCACCCACAATGAATAATCATGCATAGTTTGTTAGAAGAAATTGCAAAACTTGGTGAATTTTAGCTACAAACTCCATCAAATCTAACTGTACTGTCAAATACATCAACTTAATTATATTAAAAGAAAAAGTTGAAGTCATATTATGTATAAATCATGCTATTATAATCAAGATAACAACTATCAATGATAAAATCAATGAGCAAGAAATATATAGAGATCCTGCAATTTTATTAAAACCAATTCTGAAGACCATCAACTTTACAATTGCAGAGTAATCATCATTATGCATGTACGAATCATTGTGGTATAAAACGAAGGAACTAGCTGTTGCTATATCGTACAGATCATCAATTCAGGCCACGGGCTATAAGGATGAATGGAATCTTACTTAAAAACAGAATTTTCATTTACCTCAGAAGTATCCATAGAGTGATGCTTTCTTTTTGGTCCTATTTTTTTCTCACTGTATTTTTAGGCACACCATGAATCTGAAATTGCAATAAAATCTAATAATTAAAAAAATCATAATAAATCTATGCAGGTAACTGTGACTTCAAGACTACTTCTAGTCAATGCACAACACATTCAAGATTCAGTATAAAATTCTACTTTGTATAATTCACTATAGTTTTCTGGAAAAAGTGTTCAAAGTGAAGTCATATAAAAATGCCTTTAAAGTGATATAACTTTACTTCTGTTTAGAAATTGAAAAATCTAAAAGCTACAGTCACTGTAGCCTTCCATGGTCTAACTAAATCCAAAATTACAGGGCTTAGTTATCTATAGAGCCTTCAGAAAAGTGTTCAAAGTGTTGAAATTCATTGATTTAGGCATACATTTGTGTATAACACAGCCATAGTCTCGTAAAATCAGATAAAAATGACTTCTGGGGTTTTATTACACACTTACTTTCAAATTTCTTGAAAGAAAAGGTCAGTACAGCAAGCCTGTGAGGTTTGTGAATAAATGAAAGTCCACTTCAGCCGACTTTAGCTTCTTTACAAGCGACACCCGCATAGTCACAGCATTAGTGACGTCATCAATATAAATTCCTGTATATTGCACTTCCTGTTTCATATCCATGTGTGTTTGTAGTATCTATGATTCCAGCGTCAACGTAATGTCAGGACTAGCGTAATATTGTAAATCCGCCCTTAGTTTAACGAGGGTAAAAGAGGCAAAGGAGTTGTTAAAGTAGGTATATTTTGTGTTTTATAACCTTGATCTCTCTTGTTCCATCATTTTTAGTCCCTATGAGTCAGTTAGTAAG
>NW_003556469.1:0-1382 GCF_000090795.2 Amphimedon queenslandica
CTCTGTTCTTTAGCAGCTTTAGTGGAGCCATTCACCAATAGCGAGTCCTTCTCTATCTGTTAACTTATTGTATGGGCCTCTGCTTCAGAGCTCTTTCATCTTCTTTGCTGCAAGTTGTTGCCGGACCGCGTGCTGGTGATATAAACCACGCCCAAGTCAATAAAACACTAAAGGTACAGGTGGGTTCAGAATATTTGCGTTACGACCGGAAGTGCTGTATAACGCAATGGGTAAACGCAAGAATAGAACTCTGCTCTACTGTTGATTGCAGTTCCGTTCGAATGGAGCGTGCTGCGTGAGTATCTTTCCGTGGATGTGTTTATTAGGATCACGTGATCCTCACGCATACGCACTGGGTGACGCATTTTCGAACGGAACTGCAATCAACAGTACAGTGGATTTCACTTGCGTTCGAACAGTGCGTATTGCGTGTGGATCACGTGCACCTATGCATGCAATCGACTGTATTCTTGCGTTTATCATTGCGTTATACGGCACTTCCGGTCGCAACGCAAATATTGTGAACCCAGCTTAACTAGAATGGGCGCCATTGGGCGGAGAGTCCCAAAATAGGGCGAGGCACTAGTTCTGAAAAGAACTGATAAAAGCAGCTCCAATAAGACCAAGGCTTAGTAAAACAAGAAGAACAACAGCTCAAGGACACTGCAGCAAGGTGCTTTTCTTCACTATATCGCCGTTTTCAATTAAAATAACACCTCGGTTTTCATGGTTTTTAATTGAAATTTTTTATGACCGCGAATAATTGCAGCCGCGAATATATCCCGACCTACGGTATTCATAGTGTGGACGTTGGCTTTTGCAGTGAAAAATGAATTTTCTAACTTATTTTATGAGGTATGGCAATTTTAAAAATACCCTGTACTACAGACCATGCTTTTTATACTCCAAAATGAACCAAAATTTTTATTACACTTTCTGATGCACATTGATGTCTTTATGCTGCTTAGAAAGTTTGAGCTGAGTCCGACTTAAAATTTTAAAGTTACAGCCATCTTAAGAAATTGCCAAAATTCTGAAAAAATACCCAAGGCTATAGCTCATGGTTTTTTTCAAAAAATGGCTCGGGGATCATCCCAAATTTTCATTACATTTTCTGATGCATATTGGAAAGTTTGAGCTGATTCTGACTTCAATTTTTCTAGTTTCGCCATTTTTTGTACAATTCCCTGTGCCCATGCTTTATTCTTTAAAATGGCTCTGGAATAATAATAATAATAATTTCACCAAAATTTTCTTAAATTTTTTATTTTAGGAAAATAAAGATTCAGCAGCATAAAGTAGTAAGGGTAGGATCATCAGCTATTATTGTCATTAATTCTTATTATTGTCATCATTTAAACAGATTCATATTTCTTTTCAGC
>NW_003556470.1:0-1382 GCF_000090795.2 Amphimedon queenslandica
AAATTTGATCAGAATCAGCTCAAAGTTGCTAGACAGCATAAGAACATACATGTATCAGAAAAATTATAGAATCTCTTATTGTGATTTTATCAAAAATACACTGGGGCATTGGCCCGATTTTTGAGCAACTTTACTGACAAGAAGCTGCATGAGCACTATGCCAAAATTCTGTGGGAAATTCTATAATCTACATTATTTTGGCATACTAGTTATCAAAATGCCAAATTTGCGAAATTTAGCTCCCTCCAACATTTTATGCTGTATAGTTGAGGTGATCATCATCACCTTAAAATGTAAATAGATAAAAGGGAGTATGAATATCATGAAAAAAATACATGTGGTATTACCACTAAAAGTTTTTAATTGTAACTGCATTGGAGCTTTGGGAAAAGTACTTGTACTCATATAAGTAGGGTTTGGAGGATTATGCTCTGAAATTGCTCTATTATGCTATGCTGCAATTCTCAGGAAACGGCTCTATTATGCTCTACCAATCAGCTATTATGCTCCCAATTATACCCATGAATTTCATTATAATAATTTAGCCCCAACCAAAAATGTGAGCCAGCAATTTAATTATGAAGTTCTTGAAGTATTGTGAGCAACAGTATCTGTTTAAACATGATTTATTGAGTGTAAGTGCCTGTTTATTGCACTTCTCAATGCATTTTTTCAAAATTTTCTATTATAGCTCTGTCATGCTCACATTATGCTTATGCTTTTGGGGCCTATTATGCTCAAAATTATGCTGGCATAATCAGCCAAGGCCTACATATAAGGGAGTGAACTGTTAAATATGAAAGATAAAGTCAAGAAAGAGAAAGAGCTAGTGGGTGTATATAGAAAGAGCTAGCTGGTGGTTACATGAGTAAACAATGAAATTGCAGAAGCAAGTATATGTATACACCTGCTAGATCTAATACATACATGAACTTAGTTATTGTAACTAAAATTATGAAATTGTGCTTGAACGAAAAACTTTAAAACAACAAATCATCAACACATGGCAATGTTGAATTTATAGTTCGTCTAGTATCTACTACTACTTGTAGTTACATGTGTGTGCCTATCAGCCCTGTCCCATTGGTCTCTGACCATAGAGTCAGCAACCTACTATCGCACACCATCGATATTCGAACACTTTTTCTCACAGTTCAGTGATCAGAAGCCAGTGGCTATAATTTTATCTTGTAGATCAGATGTTCCTCTACAGCTGTAACAACTTTCATAGAGATCAGTCCTTGCTCTGTTTTTATAATAATTTTTTAGTAGAAGTTTCGAACACATGCAAGTTCGCATTGACGCCATGTATTGTCGTTCACCTATTTTCGCTCAGTAATGAAGTAACTGGCAAACAATTCATCATATTCATATGAAAGCCC
>NW_003556471.1:0-1382 GCF_000090795.2 Amphimedon queenslandica
ATTAGTTTTTATAATCACTAATCAGTTAACCACGTTGAGGCACGTAAGATGGCAAGCAAAAGACAAGCTTCAGTGCTTTCATTGTTTCCCTTAAACCCAAAACGGCCTACTAGGCAACTGAACCAGGATCATCATATGAATCTGATAATATTTTGTAAGTACGAGATTATCATCATCTTGTACTGTGCGTAAAAATGCAAAAATGTCGACGATGAAAAAGTGGGTGTGGTCAAAATTGCAGCGCGTTTGGTGCGCCATTTCACTTTCTTCCCCTTTTGCTTCACCTCTCTTCTTAGGCTGGCTACGCCTATGCGTGTACCTACTATACTATATCCCAGTTCAGTTTGGGACGGAAGTGGAAGCAGCTGCGTGGAATTGGAAAAACGTAGCTACGTCATAAAAATGACGTATTTTAATGATATTCATAGAAGCATGGCAGCTGCGTTGTTTCACTCTTAAAACAGTCTTGCTCTTCCTGATAAGCAGTACAACAGCTACTGCAGTCAACTAGTCTTCATAATGGCCATCATTATCAAAAGATCTTGCTCTGTTAGCTTTTTAAAACAAGAATTATCAGTTTGCGCTCTCAACCACTTGTTCTTATGTAAACTATGACGTAGATAAATTGTCATAAAACGTCATTTTGGTATGCCATTGGGTTTATAGGGAGAACCCGGTTCTCAGGGTTCCCAAGAGCTGAGGGACCCACGATTTCACAGATTTTGATGGACTTTGGCGACTAAGAACCTATGAAAGTTTCATCCTTATCCCACATTCCTATATAAAGTTATTCCAGTTTTTCTTGTCCCAAACTCAACTGGGATATAGTATAGTAAACTCTTCACAATCACTCTCATGGTGCAGTATATCACTAATATCTTCCAAGGATATATCATTAACTAATGCCATACTATCAGATATTATGTTTTTAGCAGCTGGTGCAATATTCATACACTATTTAACATAATACATAATAAATATGCAATGGCCAATGTACTTACATTATTAGAGAAAATTTTCTTTAAACGGATTCTTAATCCACTTTGAGGCACTAACAGCTTAAATTCATCTAAATCATCCACAAGTGCTACCAAAGCAGGTCCATCAGTCATGTTTTCTACAATTGTTTTAACAGTAAAAACTTTAAAAATTAAAAAAATTATATTGATACCTGCCATTGTAGCTAATGTATCTTCTGGGAGAGAGTGTTTACGAGGAAAAGTTGTGACATCTTTAACATCTAAGTGCAGCAGGTTCGCCACTGCTTTCAAATTCTGCGGCAGCTGTTCAGCTGCATGTTGTACGCATGCACAATTACAAACCCCGCCTGTGGGAGGTACTGTCCCCGCATATAATAAAATGGCCTCCTAACCAGAGTTCTA
>NW_003556472.1:0-1382 GCF_000090795.2 Amphimedon queenslandica
CTTTAGGCTATGCAGAAGATAGAGTTTATCACTCTTGTTCATGCTATAAGTTTAGCCAAGAATGAGCCTGATAAAGCTGTTAAAAATGGCTACAGTTATGGCTATTTTTACTGTGCCAGCTATTGGGCCCCCTTCCCTTTTAGGGTTTAGGGTTCATAAGTCGGGACTCAACTAAGTCAAGAACTTTGATAAGAGCTCATGCAGTATTCTTCTACTACATGCAATTATATATAATTAATATTACATTTCATATCATATTCTTGGTTGTCAATTTATAATAAAATTACTTTGAATATAAAAAGTTAAGCATAATATAGCGTTTTAATTTTTTTTAATGAGGCAAGCACTATGAAATTTAATACTCAGTGCAGTACTATTGTATTGTGAATCTATGGAGGTTATAAAATAAATTTAAAATGAAGGTAATAATAAGCCCTCACTACACGGTTTTGGAGTATCATACAATTGTTTAATTGTGAGTGGCGTTTATTAATCACTTTATCAGTCATTGGGTGTCAGTAAACATTATAAATCCAGCTCTTAATGCATAAAGCTACGCCTGCACGAGCCTATTAGAGATATAGTGAGGTACTGAAAAAATATTGGGCCACAAAAGTATTTGTACAGTCAATGTGTATATGTAAAACATAAACTTACAGTACTACATATGGTAATGTACAGTGAAGAGGATAAGAGAGTTTACACATGCAATACTGTAGTATCTAATAGTAGTTTAGTGTTGACTGCCAAACTGACAGCCAAGTGGCTTATAAATGGAAAAAGCAGCATTGAAATTCATGCATTGTAGAGCTGAATAAAGAATTTAATAACATCAAAAAAGGGATGTAGGGTAAAATTTTCCAAACACCTTGCATGCATATAATTGACATAAGAACTTATAGAGGTCTTGTCTACCTTCTTTTGTATCTTAAGAAACCTTCAGAAATATTTCTGTCTTATATTACTGTTAGAAAAGTGAAAAATTGAACTCATTTTGAAGCCACTTTTTTGGCACACCACACATCCATCTACACAAACTTTATGTAAAGTACATTGGTAGGTCGATTTTTTTTCATGTATATAGATGTGAGAAATCATGAAGACCCTACCCTGTTTAGTGAATGTATTTGCCATAAGGTAAGTGTACATCTGTTGTATAGGCTTTGGTGGAGGAAATAAATAGAAAAAAGACACAAAAATTGGATAGTTTATTGTTGACTGCTAAACTGATAGCCAAGTGGCTTATAAATGGACAGAGGAGCATTGTTAGTTCAGGCTTTGTGAATCTATTTTTAGCAGTCTAAACTTAGCAACATTTACACAAAATAATAAAAGAAAGTGACCAGTTGTCTTGAATCACTTCTGACTGGAGGTACAATCTT
>NW_003556473.1:0-1381 GCF_000090795.2 Amphimedon queenslandica
CAAGTGGCTCCTACAGTAAGGATGACTCGATAAAACAGGAAAATGTTCAGCCTGCCTGTTCACCAAAAAATCCGCCATCTTACTCCACTAACTTTATTCACGGAGTTATGTTACTATGGAAAGTATCAATAAAAACCAACTAATTAAATATTTATAGACCATAATTGCGTGGGTGTTGATGATGACGATGATTAATGCTATACTATGTCCCAACTGAGAATGGACCGGAAGTGGAAGCAGCTGCATTGGAATTTGAAAAATGTAGTTACGTCACTAATGATGTATTATAATGATATTCATAGAGATATGGCCGATATTTTGGCTGTGTTGTTTTACTCTTAAAACAGTCCTGTTCTTCCTGATAAGCAGTACAATAGCTACTGGAGTCAACTAGTCTACATAAAGGCCATCATTATCAGAAGATCTTGCTCTATTAGCATTTTAAAAGAAGAATTATCAGTTTGGGCGCTCGACCACATGTGCTTATGTAAACTATGACATCATAGAACGTCATTGCGGTTAGCTTTGGTATGCCATTGGGTTTATAGGGAGAACCCGGTTCTCAGGGTTCTCAAGGGCTGAGAGACCCAAGACCTGAGATCCTGAAGTGGCATTGGGCGACTAAGAACCTGTGAAAGTCTCATCCTTATCCCACATTCCTATAAAAAGTTATTCCAGTTTTTCTTGGTCCAAACTCAGTTGGGACATAGTATAGACAAAAATCAATGCATTAATGATACTGAAAAAATGACACAAAATTGTTACTATACCTAAACTACACAAAATTATTAACGACCTGGGGGCGAAGCCCCCAGCATAGATCCAGGTCGTTCCTATAATTGAATTCACCGTACATGTTGTATTGGAGAAATAACAAGCCCTAGCAACCACCCGCCCACGCTCCTTTACGTGAGTGAGTGTGGTCACGGCAAACAAAATGGCGGCTTACACATGGGACAAAATTAAGAGCTTTCTAACAGCAAGAGAGCATAGAGATACTGTCTAAAGACTTCTCTAGAAGCATTATAAGGTAGAGAGAACCTTTATAAGTCTTAATAATGACCAAGTTGTACTTGCAAAGTGGTGAAATCAATTATAGGAATATTTTTTACCCTGTTACGCTTGTTTTTATACTAAAATTATAATAAGTTTTTATAATTGTCTAATAGTCTTTTTGCTAGTCTATCAGTTGTTTTTGTATTCTCTTGTTTAATTATTTCTAGAAATAAACCAAAATCTTCTCCATCCTCTCTAATGGATGCTTTAACTAAACTAAGCAGCTCGTCCATTCTTTGATTAGCAGTCAATCCACAGCTTTGATCAGTAATGTGATTCTTCTGCTTTTCATTTATTATCCTCTTCTCCAGTAGCCTATCTACCA
>NW_003556474.1:0-1381 GCF_000090795.2 Amphimedon queenslandica
TATTGTTGCACCTGTATTTGTAGTCGACTACTCTAAGACGGAAATATCCAACTGTTTTCATTGCCTTTATCAACTAAAATGATGTAGTTATTATTATTATTATTATTATTATAATTTCTGTAGTTACTTCATCTTCATTCACTATTCGTCTGTGCTTGGTTGTTCTTGATAAAAGAGTCACTCTAACTATTGACTCCTAATTATTAAATATAAATAAATAAGTTTATATTTACTTATTTTTATTGTTTATTTTTGTTTACTTTTACCTCTGGTATTTCTTGTGTTATGTTTAGTCTCTTAATTAAATGTTTTGAGAAAGCTTGCATGAGACCTGACCTGTAGCATCCAGGAACCTACAGTAATACCATAATACATGACAATACATTTTGGCATTTTCTTAAAATGGCCGTAACTTAAAAATTGAAGTCGGAATCAGCTCAAACTTTCTACGTAGCATAAGTAGGTCAATATGTATCAGAAAATGTAATAAAAATTGGGGGTGATTTCAGAGCCATTTTTTGGAAAAAACCACGGGCTATAGCCTTGGGTATTTTTCAGATTTTTGGCATTTTCTTAAAATGGCCATAACTTGAAAAATTGAAGTCAGAATCAGTTCAAACTTTCTACATAGCATAAGTACATCAATATGTATCAGAAAATGTAATAAAAATCGGGGTGATTTTGGAGCCATTTTTTGGAAAAAACCATGGGCTATAGCCTTGGGTATTTTTCAGATTTTGGCTCATTTTAAAAAATGGCCGTAACTTGAAAAGTTGAAGTCAGAATCAGCTCAAACTTTCTACACAGCACAAGTACATCTATATGTATCAGAAAATGTAATAAAAATTAGGGGTGATTTTGGAGCAATTTTTTGGAAAAAACCATGGGCTATAGCCTTGGGTATTTTTCAGATTTTGGCTCATTTTAAAAAATGGCCGTAACTTGAAAAGTTGAAGTCAGAATCAGCTCAAACTTTCTACACAGCACAAGTACATCTATATGTATCAGAAAATGTAATAAAAATTAGGGGTGATTTTGGAGCAATTTTTTGGAAAAAACCATGGGCTATAGCCTTGGGTATTTTTCAGATTTTGGCTTATTTTTTTTAAATGGCCGTAACTTAAAAAATTGAAGTCAGAATCAGCTCAAACTTTCTACGTAGCATAAGTAGGTCAATATGTATCAGAAAATGTAATAAAAATTGGGTGTGATTTCGGAGCCATTTTTTGGAAAAAAGCATGGGCTATAGCACAGGGATTTTGGCCAAATTTCGTCAAAAATAAAAAGCACAGAATTCTTTACTTTTATGATGTTTTCTGATACATATACATGTTCTTATGTTGTGTAGAAAGATTGAACTGATTCCAATCAAATTTGGATT
>NW_003556475.1:0-1381 GCF_000090795.2 Amphimedon queenslandica
CTATAAAGGAGTGGAGTTATCTGCATCTATGCCTCTAGTGACGTCACGTTTAGCCACACCCATTGACAGGAAGTAATAAAAATGAGCATCTTTGAAGGCTCATATCTCAGTGAAAAATTTTTTTTAGACAATGGGAGTTGGACTACATCATTATTATGGTCAGGCCATCATATTAAGCCAATAAAAAAAATTCACCAAAAATACACCGGACTTACCCTTTAAATAGTGGACATTCTAGTCAAACTGGAACAACAAGTGACTCTGCCATCCGTTTCATTCATCATGTTAAGAGTATACAGTCACTTATTTGCTTGCCATTACAGAACATTATGCAAAAATGCATTTACATTAACATTCGACTTAAAAGCCAACACATTACATACATAATAGCATGTCCTAATTCTTATGAGTTCCATCAATTTTTATAAGAACATATCTAATAAATTACTATCTACTTGTAAATGAGTATTATAAAATTAACTTTGTTCATACTCATAGCTTGTCTGGTCACAGCTAACTCATAGCATCCTCTCTGCCCTGGCCTGAAATTCAGCTAGATATCTTGTCAATGACCATATCTGAGTTTAGGACAGTGGCGTAGCTAGAATAAATGAAGAAAGAGGGCACTGTGGGGGCACTGAATAAAGCAATACTCATAAATACTCAATATAGTAAACTCAGTTGAGTCAGTTGTAACTTGTATCTTTTGTTCTCCTGCCTAGTTGCAGGGGCACAAGAAGCAGTTATGAAGGCACTTGCCCCCACAGGGCCCTATGTAGCTACGCCACTGGTTTAGGACAGTTGATCATAAGATCTTGTCATGATCTTACTTTGACACTGACTTTTTGGATGAAACATGATCGATCTTATAATATGCTTAATTAAAATGTCATAAGATATATCTTATCTTACTTCACCTTACAAAAACTTGTAGGATCATGCCTGTTCTTAGTAAGATTTATTTGCTGGGTAGTATTGAAACAATAACTAAATATCTCACAGGCTAGTAATCGACAACATAGTAATCGACAACATATCAATGCAATTGATTAACAATCAAATGTACAACATACGGATACACATTCACTACTGATGTACATGTACACGTGTACGTACCTTACAAATTAAAGAAACATGTAGATACAGGTATACATATCAATACAAAATTTACATGTATATAGACAGACAATAAAGCTCGACATGTTCATGTTAGTACACATACATATCCAATAGCACATGTAATTACACAAAGCACACTTTCACTCATACAAGCATTATAATAACAACATTAACCATACATACTGATACAGAAATAATCTCAATTACATGTATCACATGAACATGCATATGGAAACATACATACATGTACATGTAGACCTAA
>NW_003556476.1:0-1381 GCF_000090795.2 Amphimedon queenslandica
CTTCATTTGCAACTGAAGATGCACCATTGCCACTAGATAGAGTAACTCAGGGCTATTCCGACCCGTTCCTGCACTGTGATCTAATTAAATATTCACGAAGTCATAACTCACTCTTTTTTGCTTTATTTCATTTATTTTATTATTCATCAATGAGTTCTATTTTGTCTCTTCTATTGTACTTTCTTGAAATCAGCAAAATTCAGCTTCAACTTTGGATGAAAACAGTACTTTCACTGACCTAGTTGTTGGGGCTATTCGGACCCCACTGGGGCTATTCCGACTCTCCGGATACTAACTAGTATAGATTCTACGGGAAAATTATGCAGTGACCGGAGATATACAAGCACTATCACTAGGTGATAATATGTGAAAAAGCTAATGAACACAAATTTTTAGCCAGAGTTGCTTAGCTGCACTTTAGAAAGATCAAGCTGTTCTTTGGTGTTGGTAGTTAGAAAATTTTATGCTGAATAGATACATCCTTGTTTCAGTCCTGTATCTGCTATAGTTAAGAAGTTACAACTGGAGAAAGAAGACCCTCTAACTGGGGCTATTCCGACTGCTGCACACGGATTTCCCATTGGTTTATAAACCAATGGGAAATCCGTGTACAGGGGGATGGAATAGCCCCGGGACGGAATAGGCCCGACTTAAGGCCTTTTCACACTGGCCAAAGTAATGCGCATTAATCGTGTTCACACATGTCCAGCTATTGCAATGGGACTTCCGGTCGCATTGATTTAATGATATTCATTGGAATTACCATAGCAACGGCAGCTCAGCAATGGTGGATTGATGGACGCTTCACTACAAAGCCTGCTAACGTCTTTCTGGTTCATGGATGGGACCTCACTAGATACTTGGAGCTTCTTGAATGCTACTTAATGCAATTGGTTATGGTAGTTTTTTCATATTCTATTGTTAAAGTGGCAGGCGTGGCGCAAGAAGACTCATCCACTAACAAAAGGCCTTCTTGTTATTACTTTAAAAGGATCTAGAGACATGATTTGCTTGTATAGCTGTTAAGCACTCTTAGTTTTACTTTATTATTCCCGTGAGAAGAGAAAAGCACTTGTTCACTCTTGTTGCTGCACCCGTTATCACTGAGACAACTAAAATTATTTCACCTTTAGAAGACTAAAGTACCGAACAAAGTTTTGAATTTCTTTATCTTTTTTGCATGATTGGGCAGTAAAAATGTTGTACTTTCACAAAATAAGTGCGCAATTTGTCAAAAATTGTTTGAAATTTAGATATAACCATTCAAAAAGTAAAAAAATTATCATACATACATAAAGGAATGACAAAATGGCGGCACTGACTGCCCTCATCTTTAATCTGCAAATGTTCCACACAAAGTACTCCAAGTGCTGTCATATTA
>NW_003556477.1:0-1381 GCF_000090795.2 Amphimedon queenslandica
CAAATTAACAGATAGTGAATGTACATAGACATAGATCTATAAGCATTATAATGTAAAAATTGTGCTACAACATGTACCTTTATGCAATATAATGTACTGGAGGTGCTTTTGGTACATAATAACAACAACACAATACAACATGCAATGTAATGCAGTAGACATCCATTCAATTTCAGTACTTTAATAAAGACTGTTTCTGATATACATGTATACAAAAGCTCCAAGTACATGTACCTGCTTCTGTGAACATAAACATACATGTACATGTATGTATAAACAACATGTATTGTTTTATATATTAATGATGATCAATGATACATTTATGACCTTTAAACATAATGGTTCATGTACATGCATATAAAATGCCTCATATTAAAGTATATAACAAGTATACTTGTGTGTGACTGGTTGCTGAGGGGTATCCATTAACAATTTAACATAAGACCATCAATATCCTTATTAGGATTACAACCACACGACTGACAAGAAGAGGAAAGGGGAGGGGAAGAGGAGGAGCTGATGGTTGAGGATCTGGTACAATAGAAACAGGTTGCATCTATAAACATAAATACATATACTTATGATCGTGTGAAATTGTAGGTTTGTTATGTGTGTACACATACATGTATATGTGAATGTGAATGTTTTGTTGTTTTACAAATTCACACTATTTTAAAATGTACATGTTTATAATAGTAAAGAACAAAGGAAAGCTGACAAACACATAATGTACACACAACATGATGAGCTCTTAAATCAGTAAATAAGTATTTAAAAAGGTGGAATGATAATAAGAGTAAATGTACCTCTTTCTCTTTATTGTCTTGTTCTTCTTCTACAGAGACCATCCTCCATGTTGGGTGACCATGTTCATTAGGAGTGAGTTGTGAGTCACAAGTGACTCGTCTATATCATCATAAACTACACCCTTTGCCACACCCTTGAACTTCTTGGTCTACATAATACAAATGAACACATAAATGCACTGAATTCATAATAGTGAATTCTATGTATTGATTGTGAATGCATGAATGTGTTATTATGTTGGTACTTTTGCTTTCTTGTTTATAATTAGAGGACAGAATCGTTTCTTGATTGGTTTGAAGTCATCGTCGTCGTCATCACCATCATCTTGTAGATTATCAACAGTAGTGTCTCTACCTTTAATAACAATGAAAATAATAATAATAATAAATGGTTACTCATACCATTATTACTAGTAGCAGAAGTATTAACTTGGCAATTATTAGCTATATTGCACTGAACAGTACACGAAGTATCACCAACAGGACCAGTAGTAGTAGAACCAGTAGCAATAAAATCAGTTAAATTAGCTTTAGTAGTAGTAATTGGATCAGTTACATTAGCCTCAGTTACATCA
>NW_003556478.1:0-1381 GCF_000090795.2 Amphimedon queenslandica
GTCATATTAATTAGAAGATTGTATTATCCAATAAGTAAATAAGAGATCAAAATTCTATTTCATCTTATTAAAATAAGACTACTATACTTGTCTATCATTTATAACTAAAAAGAGCCTCAATAACGTTGTAAGAGTCAAGGATGATGGAAGACAAAAGTTCTCTGTGTCTGTATCAGAAATCATTGTCAAATGCGGACTGATAATGACACACACAGATAATTTTATTTACCGTACAGGAGTATAACCAGGACTACCAAAATTATCACCGTACACAATACCCATTTCCCTCCTGATACTTAGAAGGAAATCATACTAGTAGTCTCTATGGGTGATACCAAGTATTATCCTGAATATCATCATCACTAAAAGAGGTTCGTGTAATACCGTATAGCAGAATATTTTAAAATTAATGAATTTGGCATTTTGATAGCCATTCACAAGAATAATTTTGAGCCATTATGTGCATGCTCAATGAAATGTGGGCCAAAATTTGCCAAATGAAAGTTCACCAAAAACAAAAAAATTTAGTAATTAGCCAAAATTTAGCCCGTCCAAAATTACCATTTATAGGGTAATGGAAATCTCTAGAAATGTATGGCAACATGATGGCTTTGAAGCACCCAGAAATGGAGAACAGAAGGCCAAGTGTATGCAGTAGCTCAGCATAAGGAACTGTGATCTCTCACTTGAGGCCATTTTAGATTGGATTTGTCACTCTCATCACCCTCTCAATCCTCTTTCTTAGGGCTAGTTTTATTACTGTAACATACTAACATACCTTGTCCCATCTTGCCAATTCCACAAACCGCAGTCTCCTACAGGTCACTTTGTATTTCCTATTTTTTTTGAACAGGTTATCCTAGGCATCTACAGGAAAAATTTGTAATTACAATGATTAAAAGTGACAAACCTGAAAGTTAGGACTAGTCTCTTATACTCACTTTTGAATGACTAATAATGAGCAACAGCAAGCTAGATAGCCTGCAAACCACACCTCCAAGTTTAATTAACGTAAATCCTTAAATAGAAGCTGCATTCAAATAAACACCGGGTTAGCAATACAATTTAACTATAAATATGCAACACTAGCCCAGGAATGACTGAGTAGTCTAGTGGATAATGCCTGAAGTTCCAGAAGTCAAAAGCATGAGGTAACGGGTTCAAACCCCGCTCTGGGGCTAAGTTTTTTATTTTTTATATATTTTTTTCGAGGTCCAAATACCATTTTAGGAATTAGACGCCCGGGCTTTTATTTAAGGAAATACGGTATTAATTTATTAGGGTGTTGCAAAAACCCAGAGTCAGAGCCGGAGATTAGTGCTAAAAAAAGGAGCCCAGGGACCAGAGCCAGAGATGATTGCTAAAAACTTGAGTTGGAGCC
>NW_003556479.1:0-1381 GCF_000090795.2 Amphimedon queenslandica
TGTTTTGTTATCATAATAATATATCATATTTTAGTTTTAGTTAATAAAAATAGAAACACACAAAGACCAATTCATTGAGAAAGTTGACAAAACTTGAGCCAAATACCCAGAACATTTTCTGATGTAGCAAATAAAAAAGCTCAAAAAGGACAATAAGGCCTTGTATAATGTCGTTCTGTACCAACTTACTACCTCCTTAGACCACCTTAGACCACAGGTATCCTCAATTTTATCCACAGCTCATAATTCCTTACACTTTGAGATCTTCAGAAATTAATTTTAATGTCTTTTGCTTAAAGGTTTACAAACTCTTGTATTTAAAAACTTGAGAATGCAAATGTTTTATATTTAGCTCCAAGTCACTTTAGTTTGACCAATTTCAGGGAATTGATTCAAAAAATAATTGCGTTAGCATCGATCCCACTTTTGCCCACAACATTATTAATACAGGAATAGGTTTTTCACACCAGAGATAACATTTCTGTGCTGGAACCTGTTCCTGTAATGTAGTGGGCAAAAAAGATCAGTGCCAACATAATTATTTTCTCATCCACTGGAATGTGGATGGGTAATCTTGCCTTGAGAACCAGGAATAGCAGGTTATGTAGTTCAACTCTCCCCTCACTGTGAGCCTCACTCAGCTATTTGGTTAAGATGAAATGATTCAAAATATTATTATTCATTCTAAGCCAAATTTGAAAGATCTGTATAAAGTCGTTGATACAAAATCACCACATTACCTCAGGCATTATAACAGAACAGCTCTAACTGTAGAAACAAGAGATTTAATTTCAAACCATATGTCAGCTGCAGGAAAGCTAATATTAGTGTTTCCGTGATCTTGATCTCACAGGAAAGAGTAACAGTTATGCTTCCTCCCTTCAAAAAAATGCTATAAATTCTCCCATCCTCCAAGCACTAACAATTTTTCTATATCTTATTCCAGCTGACATAATTTATTAATTAGAAAAATTTTACTCATTTTTATATTATCAAGAACCACAATGTCATCTTTACTGCCAAGAGTTTGTTAAAAAATTAGCACATGGTGTTCAATTATTGCTACTCTAACTTTTTGCAGTATAACAAGAGATCAGTCAGAAAGGAGAAAGAGAAAGAATAATAAAAGAAAGACACCAGCATTATACTAGATTGAAACAGAATCCATTTAGCATATCCTTTAGAATTCTTTGATTCTATATGAAATAATAATGTTCAGTTATGAAGTCTGCCTATACATTCCACCATGGAACACAAGACCAATTCCTCAAATCCAACCAGGTCTGACCAATTAAAATATACAAACTGATTAAATTCATATAAGCATATTTATAACCAATTCCAATTCAAGAATGCCATATTTCCATACAATTAAATCATT
>NW_003556480.1:0-1381 GCF_000090795.2 Amphimedon queenslandica
CAAAAGTTAGATGTCCATGTACATATACTAGAAGGAGAGAAGGCAAAAGAGAGGAAGAAATGTCAATACGAGACAAATTAAGATATACAAGAATAGGGGTCAAGGAACACAACAACGAGAATAGAGAAATGCAGTACCAATAAGGATGGGCAATATATCAGAATTTAGTAACTATCATGATAATCATGAGTAATATTGCAGCTAACAGAATATATTCATTTCTTACTATACATGTGAGTGGTACATGTAATTAAATATCGTAACCCTTAGCGCAAGTGTGATGTAAAAGAAACCACTACTAATCCAGACTAAGTTACATGTACTGTGTTGGATTTTCTAGGCTAGGAACCATTACAAAGGATCATTATTATTGTAACAGCTTTGATGAACACAATTATTAGTAAATATTGTGATATCAAAATGAGATATTGTGCTGGTAAAACAACATTCAATATTTCCACCCTTAAGTACTTATTAACAACACACGTACATGTCAAGATTGCGTATTATTCAGTATACTATTGCAAGATGCATAAACAGCTACAAGGATTATTATAATACCACATTGCAAGTTAGCTTAGACTGCATGATTGATAGCTGCTTATAAATCTTATGCACACAGACACAAACCATATGGTGCACAGACACAACACTCTGGGGCAATAGTAATGATTACAGGGTACTAAGTAAAGTAGCATAATATTAAAAGCAAGAGTTTTTGTGAACATCAGGAAGTAATTCAGTATAATGAAATTCTCATAATACAAAACAGACTACTATTACATGTACAGCAATATGCTATGAGTGACAACAGCAAGTGTAGCTGGAAACAACTAATCAATGCAGAGGCTTTTCATCCTGTGCCCAATGACTGAGCCTTTCTAAAAAACTTCATGCCGGCAATAAAATCCAATGCACAGACACCTTAAAACCACTTAAATTACAACATTATCAATGGCTTATTGTAATAGTAACAGTAAAATGCTTTACTGCAATAATAATAATAATAATAATAATTATTATTATTATTATTATTTCAACTGTAAAAACATAATATGCATGGACAAGGACTAAGGAACAATATCAAATGAACGGTTAAAGACTGGCTGCAACTTGTACAGCAACCATAAGGACTAATAGCTCGACTAATAGTAATGGATTATATATATTCAGTATTAAATTGACTACTAAATAATATTTAGGCCACTCCAATAAGATTCATAGTTTCCCATTACAGAGGCGGGCCTGATGCGGGCGGGCGGGTTTGTTCATTTTCATTAAATATATTCATTATCAGCTGTATAAATTGCTTGTATAATCAATGAAAAACCGCAATAATGAATAGCGATGCGGCCCCATGCGGGCGGGTAATGGGAAACAA
>NW_003556481.1:0-1380 GCF_000090795.2 Amphimedon queenslandica
ATATTGATGGGTTCAGCATCCAGTGTAAGCGGTCTCTTATCACTATGGACTCTGAGTCTGCTATAACATTCTCCTTCCCTGGTAGATGCTGTCCTGTCAAGAAAATGTTTCTCTCGAGGCAACACATCCACAAGTCTCTTGCTATCTTTGTTGCCTGGTCGGAGACTGTTCCGCCCAGATTGTTGATACAAGCTACCGCAGTTTTATATACATGTCTTGCAATGTAATTTAGATCAACTTAATCGTAATTCTTAAAAACAACTTTAATGCCAATTATAATAGGAATGCAATGTTGACATAACAACAATTGAAAAGCAGCAATAACAGTACATCCTATCAAGGTGCAATAACAATTACTGTACATGCATAATAGTCTCACGCATCTAGAGAGTTCATCTAGACAATATGACAGAACAACAAATGAAACATTCCCCTTATCATCAATTTATATTGCATAATGTCACACGTCTGTCAAACTTCACTTGCAATGCCAATCAAACTTGGTAGCACCAACAGAGGCTAATAAAATGCTTTACATTTTTCATTATATGGACAAGTCCAGAGTGAACCTACATTAATTTAAATGTCATACCCTCTTCCAAAGACTTACTGTGAGGACACTGGACCTTAAAGTCAATTGCACTATCCCATCCTTCTGTAACATTGATACTGCAATAATGCTTGAAACTGTAACTATTGCTTTTCAAAAGCATTCTGCAGTTCAAGTGGGAGGTATAAGCTAGCTAGTATATAAGATATATACCCTGGACTTTCTAGGCAATTCTAAATAAACACCAAATCCACTTTTAGCATAAATAATAAACAATTGTACACTCACAAAATTTGTATAATCTTGAGAGGTTCTTGTACTTAAAATTAGAAATATTTCTTTCATTTTTCATAAAATCAATTGGGCTAACTACATGAATAAGGAACAAATACATTGAATGAGAGGTACATGAATTACTGATTACTGCATTACATAATTCATTATGCAATTTTTCAGTTCTTGTCACAACTGTAATGAAATTTACGAAAAAGTTTTTAAATAATGTATAATGCATGCATTTCTCGTATTCGTCACTTTACATGTATATAATGCAGTAACAAGAAAAAACTAAGCCTACAATTTACAAATAGCTAATTCCAGCTGTGAAGTTTAATCCTCAATGAAGAAAGATAATTTTGCAAGTTAAAATTCATAGCAAAAAATGTGTGCTTGCTTACTTCCTTAGTGTGTCCAGGTTGAGTATATTCAGGAAAAATTATGAGTTACCACAAAGCATACTAAAGCCTAAATTCTAGTTCAACTTTCCACACCAACTAGGATAAACTATCCTCATAGTATGGGCTACCAACTGAATTTGGTACAACGACATG
>NW_003556482.1:0-1380 GCF_000090795.2 Amphimedon queenslandica
ATGATAGGTTGATATTGTGTGCATGGAATTGGGGGGTTAGCATTTTAATTCATGCATTGCATTTGACTACAGTACTGCTTTAAAACCAAAAATTCAGTAATTCCGCATTAAAAGTAAGCCACATGGTCAAATTTATTCTATTTAACGCCCAATTCAATCACGGACTTTGTCCACCGGGGAATCCTGGTTTCCAATCCCGGTTACGTAGTCTCTAATATCTATGGCAAAATTCAGTGCTACCTATTACAGCATGTGCATTTTTGAACAATTTTTAGAATTTGTATGAAAACATAGTCTTTTTTTGATCAAAATCGCTCAAACTTCTACACATAAAAGTACGAATCAAAAAATGTAATACATTTTTTAAGGAACTGCCATAAAGTACAGTACTATTATAATAAGCTCCTGTCCATAGTTTTTGTGCTATAATCATAAATTCTGTGAATAACTTTCAGCTATACATGTAGATATAATTGTGTAGTCTTGTTAAATCTTTAAAATAATTATGACAACTGTTGTTTTGAAAATGCTTATGTTTCATAGTTTACTGTACAATGCTTCTCTTGCGAGTAAATAACTTGCAATGACATCATGATCCTTATGTTTTTTGAAGCTATCTATATATATGTTATATATATATGTAGCATTATAAACAAGAGCAACATATATACAGCTATGATGGCGGTGTCAGTGCTAATGGTGTTGGTTATTTGGTTGTTGAGTGTCAGTGAAGTTATTAGTCAATGTCCACCTTCCTCAGGTAAGACACTGGATGTGTATGATAACAACTGTATAGGTTTTATAGGTATCTACCTGAGGCATAATGGAACCTGTTATCCCAATGGATCATATTTTCCAGACAACAGCATCAGACCAACTCCTCTGCGGTGTGCATTACTTGGTGCTACTCTGAATGGTGGACAATGGATTGGTCCTAATGGAACAGTTCCTTGTGATGGTGGTAACAATGTAAATGTTCAATGTACTACTGGGTCAGGAGCTAGTCTCAGTGTTTTCATAAATTCGCCAAGCTATCTTGGGGCAGATGGTGATGGCTGGTACAAGTGTTGTCTACCCACTGATTGTTCAGATCCTAACACTAACATCATCTTTGCTAATATATTCAGTAAAAGGAGGCTATAATCACTTACCATGCTGATGTAATAAATTTCATTTGTAGGATATTCAGAGATACAATCATTTATCGTTGCTGATCTTCCTTCTGATATAAAAGTATATCCTCAGGAATACAAACTGAATTGTACTAAAATTGGACACAATCGCTATGGTATTAGTATGAGCATTGGTAGTACTGCACTAGTTAATTACACTAACTGTGATGATCAAAACAGTAATTGTCCTGGTACTGAGTTAGTTAGT
>NW_003556483.1:0-1380 GCF_000090795.2 Amphimedon queenslandica
AAGTCATTTTAATTCAAAAGCTCAATATTTTCTTTGGCCATAACCAAGTACCTTCCACTTCTTCAGAATCTGAAATACTTGATCCTCAACTGTACCGTAATTTAGCCTAAAAACACAAAATTCATTTGTGAGTCATAAATACATACACACACAGTATAATGGAATGGTGGTAAGTTATTATGCAGGAAAGCAGTGGAGTCATTGTTAGTAAATCTTAATAAATCTTAGTAATAGTTGAATATAATTTTATACACAGAAATTTATGCAAACACAGGAAATTGATAAATGGAGTAAGGGGCATTTTATTTGAGGGGTTATTTCGGAGCCAATTTTTGGAAAAACCATGGGCTACCCATAACCTTTGCTTTTTTTTCAAAAGCTTGCTCGTTTTTAAAAATGCTCATAACTTGAAAATTATTTATCAGAATCACCTCAAACTTTCTACACAGCATAAGGACATCAATGTGTATCAGAAAATGTAATAAAAATTTGATGTGATTTAGAAGGCATTTTTTGGAAAAATCATGGGCTATAGCCTTGGGTATTTTCAGATTCTTGACATTTTCCTGAAATGGCTGTAACTTGAAAAATTAAAGTTGGAAACACTTCAAACTTTCTACACAGCATAAGAACATTAATATGTATCAGAAAATGTGATAAAAATTTGGGGTGATTTCGGAGCCATTTTTTGGAAAAAACCATGGGCTATAGCCTTGGGTATTTTTCAGAATTTTGACATTTTCTGAAAATGGTCGTAACTTGAAAAATTGAAGTCGGAATCAGCTCCAACTTTCTACATAGCATAAGGACATCAATATGTATAAGAAAATGTAATAAAAATTGGGGGTATTTTTAGAGCCATTTTTTGAAAAAAACCATGGGCTATAGCCTTTTTTTTTTTTTTTTTAATAAATAAAATTTTCTTTGGGCTATAGCCTTGGGTATTTTTCAGAATTTTGACGTTTTCTTAAAATGGCCATAAGGCCCGTAACTTGAAAAATTGAAGTCGGAATCAGCTCCAACTTTCTACATAGCATAAGGACATCAATATGTATAAAAAAATGTAATAAAAATTTGGGGTGATTTCGGAGCCATTTTTTGAAAAAAACCATGGGCTATAGCCTTGGGTATTTTTCAGAATTTTGGTATTTTCTTAAAATGGCTGTAACTTGAAAAATTGAAGTCGGAATCAGCTCAAACTTTCTACATAGCATAAGGACATCAATATGTATAAAAAATGTAATAAAAATTTGGGGTGATTTCGGAGCCATTTTTTGAAAAAAACTATGGGCTATATAGCCTTGGGTATTTTTCAGAATTTTGACATTTTCTTAAAATGGCCGTAACTCAAAAAATTGAAGTCGGAATCAGCTCAAACTT
>NW_003556484.1:0-1380 GCF_000090795.2 Amphimedon queenslandica
CTCTCTCTCTCTCTCTCTCTCTCTCTCTCTCTCTCTCTCTCTCTCTCTCTCTCTCTCTCTCTCTCTCTCCCCTCTCTCTAGACAACTGAGAAGACAGATCCAGCTAATAAAAGTCCAAACTCAACTGCTAGTCTTCAAGACAATGACCAAAAGCTTAATGGCAGCAACAGTGGCAAGAAGAAAGGTAACGAATAATAAGATTAACATTCAATATTCATGTGTATTTTAGTGCATGTGCCTGGGTGTACCATTAATTGGGACAAATTTGAAACAATTTCATGGAATTTTAATATATAGCTGTGAAGAGTGCATGCCTTAAATTTGACCCTAATTGACATATCTTGTGGGATATTTAAAACAAATTTTTTATCTTATCATAATTAATTGTCACATCTGTAATAATTATGCAAAGGAACCTCCCATTCCCCCAGTCACCTTTATAATAATGAGGACATTTTGTAATGTCCCAATTGGTACAGACCTATACAAAAGTACCTCTGAAATGAGGACACTTCTGTATTAAGGACAGGTAGTGTGGGCCCAATGGTGTCCTTAATAAAGAGGCTACACTGTACATGTATTAAGGACAGGTAGTGTGGACCCAATAGTGTCCCTAATAAAGAGGTTACACTGTACCTATGTTGAGGACAGGTAGTGTGGGCCCAATAGTGTCCTTAATAAAGAGGCTACACTGTACCTATATTAAGGACAGGTAGTGTGGACCCAATGGTGTCCCTAATAAAGAGGCTACACTGTACATGTATTAAGGACAGGTAGTGTGGGCCCAATGGTGTCCTTAATAAAGAGGCTACACTGTACCTATATTAAGGACAGGTAGTGTGGACCCAGTGGTGTCCCTAATAAAGCTATCCTTTGTCTGTGTACATGTGCATTACTATAATGTCTGTATGCTTACTATGAATAGCTCTGGCTTGTTGGTAGTGTCTTTTGTCTGATTTGTATAGGCTGTCATTTCTTTATTATATGTACATGTACATGTACATGTATATGTGTGTGTGTAGTAGTCTATTATAAGTCCAGACACTGTTACAGTCCATGTACTACAATACAGCTATTATTAATGTTATTGTTATTTTTTGTTCTTATTGTTTTCCATACAAGCCTTCAGGATGTTATGATTCTGTTTATATTTGTTAGTTATTTTTATTTAATAATAATAATATTTGACTGATTTCTGTTTTTTTGTGTGACATCTCTTGATAAACAAAGCTACCTTTACATGCTGACTGACTTTTAATTGATATGGGAAAGTATGCTACAGCACAGACTGTTTTGTATATATACAGTTAAATTTGCTTCTAATCACATCTTAATTTATATGTACATAAGTACATGTACATTAAAATGTACTTATAAGTA
>NW_003556485.1:0-1380 GCF_000090795.2 Amphimedon queenslandica
AGGATCCCCATTGGGGAGATAAGGCTCCGCCTACGTCACACCCACAACTCGTGCAAGTATTGGGAGAGGATTGATAGTAACCATACCCACAGCTGCTGCATTTGTCACCAACAGCATTAGGGACACAGGAGCACTGCCCATCATTAGTACATAATGGAGAAAGACTAAGAGAAGAATGACAACCACAATCTAGAGAGAGGGAGAGAGAGGGAGAGAGAGAGAGAGAGAGAGAGAGAGAGAGAGAGAGAGGGAGGGAGAGAGAGGGAGGGGGAAAAAGAGAGAGAGAGAGAGAGGGAGAGAGAGGGAGAGGGAGAGAGAGAGAGAGAAAAATTTTAAAAGAGGAGGATGGTAAATGTGTGGGGGCTATAAACTCAGTACAATTATTCATGTCAACATTAGAATTTCAGTAACGGTAATGAATACTAATAAGCTCGTTATGAATATAATAGACCACACCTACTCCCCACACACATACATGTACATGTACACAAACAATTAAATGCACCTTGGCAACCATCAGGATTAGCTGATGATAGATTATAAGTTCCATTAACACACATACTGCAATCAGGACCTTGAACATTTGATTTGCATGAACACTGACCAACAGCAGCTGTACAATTGATACTAGCATTAGCTGTACCAGCTGTATTACAATCACAAGCTATAGGGATTAAGGAGAGATTGGAAGAGGGAGAGAGTGAAGAAAGAGATATAAATAAATGTCATTATGAATTGCAAGTGCAAGACAATCCAAAACATAAATCATTCAAAAACAGAATCATATCCATTGTGTGTGGCCAGGGGACAAATAAAAAATAAAATAAAAAAGCCATAAATAATCAAATAAATGAATAAACTCACACTTGCAATAGTTCACAGAAGATACCGAGACATTAGCCTGTGGGTAATACCCAGGAGCACACTCACTGCAGTGAGGACCAGCTGTGTTATGAGTACAGTTAATACATCGACCGCCACTTCCAGTAGAATCATACAGTGAAGCATCAAATACACAAGAAGATGTGTGATTGTTGCAGTTGCAGGCTGAAAAAGAGAGGAGCATAACATTAACTCATAAATTAGTATGTAACATTTGTTGCAAACAACTTTTTGCATGCAACACAGTTTATACAGGAGTCAATGGAGCTCGCAACATGTTGCACGAAATAGGAAACAGTTCTATTTCATGCAACATGTTGCAAGCTTCATTGACTCCTGTATAAACTGTGTTCCATTCAATAAATGTTGCATAGTGCATGTTGGGGTTTATATACTTACCTTTGCATTTAAAAGGAGCCCCACCATTAGATATCTGCCAAGGAAGATCATGGTAGAAATCCTGACATCTCTCGCAATTATCCCCAGCAGTATTATGCT
>NW_003556486.1:0-1380 GCF_000090795.2 Amphimedon queenslandica
AATCTACATGTACTAATGTCTAAGACTGCTAATTAATACATACATATGCTGCAATTGATATTGATTACTCAACCCTGACCCTGGCCTTTTACTTGTATAATAACTTGTGCCATTTCAGTACATTGTTTTACTTATTGTTTTAATAGTAGTATATATGACTAACAATTCCTCTTAGTGAAACTTGTGGAATCCATTATTTTATAATTTGGTGAAATTTATCACATCTTGCTTGAAAAAAATTTGCTGTTAATTGACATTATTACTTAATGGCACTTCCTTTGTGTCACAGTCACATGCAATTCACCACAACACTTCTCACTTTTCCAAATACTCTTGTCTCCTCTCTCTCTCTCTCTCATTACAGATGCTGTCATTATCTCTTGTTGTTCACAGAGACTCGTGTCAGGTAATGGTGATATTCATTATTATTTTACGTAGCTACATGTACATGTATGTTGTACAATGTAGATAGTTTGGAGTGCTTAATTTGGGTGAATTGCTGTGTGCCCATTGATCTCTTATTTAATCATATAATCTTCTCTCTTTTCTCTCTCTTCCTTTCCTCCATAAAGGAATGACACATGAGTATTTGCATTGGGTTGGATTTGGTGACTGTTATTTTGGAGTGTGGCGTGAAGAGTCTTGGGGACATTAAATCACTGAGAGTTCTCATGCAAGACGGACTCTGCCATCACTTACTTACTGTAAATGAGCAACTTTACGAAGTACGTATTTCAGTTTGTGTTAAATTATAATTTGTTAGTTGCTTCAGAACGAATCTGTTGATGTTTTTGGTCGCTCTTTGACAAAGTGCTTTCTTCTTTTTCATTCAAATTGTCATCATCTCAAACTACAGCTGGAGGTAAAGAAAGAAACACATACATGTAGGTGGATCATTAAATACTTCTCTCTCTCTCTCTCTCTCTCTCCCTCTCCCTCTCCCTCTCTCTCTCTCTCAGTGGTTCCTTAATAAGCTAATGCACACAATACAATTAGATCAGTCAAGACTTCAAGCAGGCAGACAAGAGCTAACATTAGAATGTCTCAATTCAAGTAAGAAAGAGTACATTTATGTACACAAGATTCGTCACAGTTTAATAAATTTTTGTCTCTCTTTTCTTTAGTTTTGTCACATTCATAATTTTGTATCAGAGTTATATGTTAATTATGATTGCAGTACCTACTTTACTAATGTGTGAGAGAGACTGAGCAAGCTACTTGCTAAGGTATGTCAGCCATCAGCTGTTATTAAGCTTAGCCAATTACCCTGTACTATAGTACGGGGTATTTTGCTAAAATTTATTAGGAAAAAGTTGTTTATTTACTAATTAGTTTCTGATGCATATGCATTGTACATGTTCTTATGTTGTGTAGAAAGTT
>NW_003556487.1:0-1380 GCF_000090795.2 Amphimedon queenslandica
GATTAGTCTTGACACAAGTCCTTGTTCAAGAACCTGTGAGCTAAGAGTGTCCATCTTCCCTACTATTCCTGTTCTTCCAGGCTGTTGTCAAGTTCATAACTATGATTATCATTGCATATCATAAGTCATAACATTAATTGTTTGTTTTTTTAATAAAATAAAATAACACACTTGATAAAACAGTAACATGTAAAATCAATACCTTCTTTTAGCTGGAAACCTCCACTAAAGTATTGCAGTAAGTTGATTCCAAGCATAGCTTGGTAAAAAAAGCTGGGCGAGGCCAATAACTTGCTTCTTCGAGAGCTGCAGATCTGAGCATGCGCGACCACACCCAAATTTTGGAGCACATGGCAAGCTTCTTTAATTAACAAAATGGCGGCATGCAGCTAAGATGGTTCGATCCAGCAGTCACAGACTGTATCACTTTTTCCTCACTTGAAGAATGATCTGATGGGACATGGACCTGCGCATAGACTATTGGAGTAGATTGGTGTAAGAATTATCCTTGTAGCACCAACCAATACTGAGATACACACCGACAACTGGATTGACAGGACTTCTGACTTGATGATGATGATGATGATGAAGATGAAAAAAGGTGGCTGAACAAAACGGCCGGTTCGCCGATTTTTGGATTTTCTCTTAGACAAGGTCTAGAGCCACGCTAGTGGTACCAATGGAGTCCTTTGGTCAAGATGAGGTCCTCTAAGAAGTCTGGTAAGCATAGGAGCTCGTTTTCCTGGTATAGCAAGGCTGCAAAAGTCGTGGCAGCCATTTTGTTTGGGGGTGAATCCTACTTAGTAACGCTACCGCGTTACTAATAATAATAATAATAATAATAATAATAATAATAATAATAATAATAATAACAACACAATATTAAAAAAATCAATAACACAAATAATGATAATGATGATCAATGAATTCACAGTTGTTGATCTAGAGGGAGTTTAGGAGACTTTTAGCCTCTCAAATTTAGCCCTAGGCCTGTATGTATTTTAGGTATACTGGTCTCCAAAATTTATTATTAATTTCTAGAACTAAAACTAATGATAATAATGATGATTATTAATTGTAAAATACATTAAATGTTAGTCCTCACCTCATTTTCTTCATCACTCCATTTCCCACTACACACAGATGGTGTACTGGAAAACCCTAAGACTCCACCGTGATACCTACCAGTACACTGCTGACTGGTTCTCGTACCAATGTATGAAGCAACTGAATAATAATAATAATAATAATAATAATAATAATAATAATAATAATAATAATAATAATAATAATAATAATAATAATAATAATAATGCGTGCCAACGCCCACATGTGGCTTAGCTGCTCTCCCTCTCTTCCACCTACTGTGGATGGGAACAT
>NW_003556488.1:0-1379 GCF_000090795.2 Amphimedon queenslandica
TTCAGATTATGATTACCTACATTAAAATACACAATTTAATGAATTTTTTGAATTTGTCAGACCTTTAGTTGATCATAACAGGGAGAAAACGTACCAAAATTATCGTATTCCTCCATTGTTATGGGTGTGTGGACTCCACCCAGATAAGAGACATTCAGATTATGATTACCTACATTAAAATACACAATTTAATGAATTTTTTGAATTTGTCAGACCTTTAGTTGATCATAACAATGAGAAAACGTACCAAAATTATCGTATTCCTCCATTGTTATGGGTGTGTGGACTCCACCCAGATAAGAGACATTCAGATTATGATTACCTACATTAAAATACACAATGTAATGAATTTTTTGAATTTGTCAGACTTTTAGTTGATCATAACAATGAGAAAACGTACCAAAATTATCGTATTCCTCCATTGTTATGGGTGTGTGGACTCCGCCCAGGTAAGAGACATTCAGATTATGATTACCTACATTAAAATACACAATTTAATGAATTTTTTGAATTTGTCAGACCTTTAGTTGATCATAACAATGAGAAAACGTACCAAAATTATCGTATTCCTCCATTGTTATGGGTGTGTGGACTCCGCCCAGACAAGAAACATCCAGATTATGATTACCTACATTAAAATACACAATTTAATGAATTTTTTGTTCATTTCAGACCTTTGGTTGATCATAACAATGAGAAAACATAACAAAATTATCGTATTCCTCCATTGTTATGGGTGTGTGGACTCCGCCCAGATAAGAGACATTCAGATTATGATTACCTACATTAAAATACACAATTTAATGAATTTTTTGTTCATTTCAGACCTTTAGTTGATCATAACAATGAGAAAACGTACCAAAATTATCGTATTCCTCCATTGTTATGGGTGTGTGGACTCCACCCAGATAAGAGACATTCAGATTATGATTACCTACATTAAAATACACAATTTAATGAATTTTTTGAATTTGTCAGACCTTTAGTTGATCATAACAATGAGAAAACGTACCAAAATTATCGTATTCCTCCATTGTTATGGGTGTGTGGACTCCACCCAGATAAGAGACATTCAGATTATGATTACCTACATTAAAATACACAATTTAATGAATTTTTTGAATTTGTCAGACCTTTAGTTGATCATAACAATGAGAAAACGTACCAAAATTATCGTATTCCTCCATTGTTATGGGTGTGTGGACTCCACCCAGATAAGAGACATTCAGATTATGATTACCTACATTAAAATACACAATGTAATGAATTTTTTGAATTTGTCAGACTTTTAGTTGATCATAACAATGAGAAAACGTACCAAAATTATCGTATTCCTCCATTGTTATGGGTGTGTGGACTCCGCCCAGATAAGAGACATT
>NW_003556489.1:0-1379 GCF_000090795.2 Amphimedon queenslandica
ACAGTCAATAGTTGAGTATTATGTAGAGCTTTTATATTAATGATACATGTACATCAGTCTACATGCATTCTTCAATCATTCAATGATTTATTTATTAAGTTAATGAATGTAGAACATTTCATGGTTCATGTTGTCTTTGTGACCACTCACCTGACTTGTGTTACAGTGTCTTGTCCCATTAATACATGTATTATACTGAATTGCATGTATAACTACAATGTACATGTAGTAGAGCATTTAGGGCAAGTATAGCAACAAGCCATTACACATTATTTATGTGTTAATTGCTGGAATTGCTTAATATTATTTTGACAATGTCCATCAATATTGTGTATTAATGTACACTAGTCCTTAATTTAACCAAATGTTTTGTGTATTGTACATATATGTACTTATACATGTATTATGTGAATTACTATTATTATTAAATGTTCCTTCAATTTAATCAAAAGCATGGGCAGTTTGACCTTTGACTCATGCTTGACACTAGACTAGAACAAAATCCAACTTGAGCATTAGCATAACTTGAGGACTAGCAGAAATATTGTAAACCACCTTATAGCAAGGAAACACTGTACAGTGTACATACATGTACATGTACATTTTCATACATACACATGTAATATTCATGTACATGTACATGTTAATTGTAGGAATAGCTTATTTGTTCTACTCTGACTGTCAATATTGATACACTATGTACATGCACTCTCATCATGAATACCCACTGTACATACAATACCTGTATATTTGTCCTATTGACTGTCACGTGGGGCACACTCATTAATGAGTACATATCAGTTCCAGTAACACGTGTGAGTGAGGAAGAAGGAAGCATGAGCTGTCAATTGAAAGGACACACCTCATTGAGGTTAGTGAAGAACTGACAGTAGTCCCAGACTCAAGATCAAGTATGGAATGAGAGCATCATAGGAAGAACACATAGCAGGGGACAGACCTCCATCAAGAAGACAGACAACTACTGATAGAGGAATACTTGAAGGAGAGGAGAGAGCTATAGGTATCAACTGAGAAGAGAGAGGGAGAAAACTGGATCCTTAACAAGACCTGTGGTATGAAGGTAACTGATGCAGGTCTTTGTACAAACAAGATATAACAAGACAACAGACACTAGTTAACTATCATGTCATCTGTCTTGAACAAAGTGTGATCTACTATCAAATCTGAATTATTTTTTGACCTTTCATCCTTACCAAACGTCATTTGCTCATAGCTCCACCCATACAGTATTGTCTGCTCTGTGCAAGCAATCGCTTCTTTAATTTGTTTCCTTAGTTCTTTTTACTGTCAAGTATACATTTGCTTTTAGTTGCTGGTACATGTGTATCTGGCTTAATTGTCCTTTGTTTTTATAAAAG
>NW_003556490.1:0-1379 GCF_000090795.2 Amphimedon queenslandica
TGATGATATCTTTCCTTAGGCCACTGTACTGATCCTCCAGGATTAGATAACTTTAAGCAATTCTAAAATAATAAAATAAATTTAATTATTATAAACCACACACACACACACATTCATGAACAATAACAGTAATAATTAAGGTAATTATACTAATAATACACTCACCACTGATGTATCAGTAAAATTAAGAATATATACATTGTTACTGTATCCATCAGGAGTGTCACCTCCAAATAATATAGCACTGGAATTATTAATTGATGTTAAAGTAAATGCACCCATAGGAGGTGGTCTGTTTCCAGTGACAACGGTAGGTGATATCCAATGACCTAAAATAATAAATATATATAGTATAATTAATGATCAGTTTGTTGATTATTAATAAAATACATTATTATGTGTTGTTATACTGACCTGATGAGAGTTTATAAAAATGTATTTCATTATTAAACCAACCACCATGACTGTATTGGGCACCAGGTTGTTCAGGTGTATTATTAAAAGATGTTCCATCTCCTCCGATTACTACAAGATAGTCTTCACCGTTCACTTTTATAGCTATCATGTCACAGTAGACCTTCATCATAGGACCATGACGAGATGTAGTAGGAGAGAGTTCCTTCCAGTTGAAGGTATCAACATTAAAACTGTATAAAATATCATATGATACTTATCAGTAACTATCATGTTTACCTGTATAAACTATTATGACAACAACCATCATGATTACAGTAGCCTCCAAAATAAAATATTTCATTTCCAATGGCAGCAGCTGCATAGCCCCTAACACCCAGTGGAGGATTACCAGTGGTGGGTTTCTGCTCCCACCTACCAGTCACCAAGTGGTACACCTCCATGACAGAACACATCGATTTCTTCTTTTCATTATTGTGGACTCTAGGGAGATCAGGCTGGACCCCACCCCACATATAAAGGTAGTCTCCTACCCGAACAGTGGAGTGTTCCTCCCTCTTCACTGGTTGATAGTCTATAGAACAAGAGGTAACAGTATTTGAATGATACACTAATAATAGTGAGTGACCTTTTCCAGGACCTTTAGCTGCCATTTTGCTAAGACAACGCCCACAAAATTAATGATTCCAGCTCCGTATATACAGGGATTTATTATACTCACGTACCCGGGATGGGTAACGGGATCACGTGAGCGCATTATTTCTTAATAAAAAGTTTTCGCAATGTGTGTTATCATTTTAAAGATGGCCGCCGCTTTTCTCAAAAGACGGATGTTTCTGTTTCTTAACTGCAGGGCTCTCTAATGGTCTATAAAAATTAATATACCTTAAAAGTAAGTTTAGGATAGCAGCATTTCAATTTGATACACATTTCTGCCCACTTTCACATTGCTATGGCAGTGGCGT
>NW_003556491.1:0-1379 GCF_000090795.2 Amphimedon queenslandica
AAGAATGAACTGTCCTGGCACTCTGATAAGTGCCAGTGCCAAGCTAAACTTCTAATCAAGCTGTCCTCCCAATTTTAGAGGTTTTAGACAGCCCTTGTTATCTAACAGTTAGAAACTCAATGTAAGTTTGTCACGTTAAAATTTCCACCATCATGTTCCTTGTTACCACAGACTCTAAATGATTTTGTCCACTTGGTCGAAATTAATTAATAGTATACTGATTAATATATCATTATCATCCGTTTACAAACAAGACGTAACGAAATTAGACTTAGACAAATTTTTGTGGGTCCGCCTCATGTTCGCCCTAATTATTAACGATGACCACCAAAGTGTTAAACAATTACTCGCTGTTGAAAGATTCTTAAATACGTTGGTAGTAACTGTAGTCATGGTTGATCTTGGAGATAGAAGGAATAATGCTATTCAAAAGTCTACTTAACCGATTTAGAGAAAGGAGGTACTGTTTCAGGACAACAGATGCTCGCAGCTGCCATTGGGCCCATCGCAGCTGGACAACCACAATTTGCGAAAACAAAACAAAATGTTCCAACTTTAATGTTTCTTTAATTAACAATGCACAACATGTCTTTTCTCATCTCAGGACGACACTTAGCTTGAATGTAAATTATACTATGGTGTTTCACACACTAAATGTTCTAACATGTCCACATCTATATGAATTTTCTGCTCACTTGCCCATGGACTTTGAATCCCCTGCAACTTTTTCATCTGACACTGTCCAAATAACAAATGATACAATCTGGCTCATTCCAAACTCAAATCCATGTTCAGAACTTGTGCCTTTAGTCTTCCCAGCCATTAGTAGGAAAGTTTATAACAGTACAGCAGTGGAGCTGGGTTGATTTACCTTGCTGTAATGCATCCACAACTGTATGCTTTAACTCTGTCAATTAAATTAGCCTTTTTTCCTTTTGTGGACATTTCTATTGGTTCAAACATGTGCTTAATTTCAGTAACTTTGAGTTTATCTGCCTGCAAACAATGCTTCTATCTTGCACTCCATAGAGAGTGTGACTTCACCTGTTCAGTGTTTTTAAACATTCAATTAAAGCACTCCCCCTCGACGTTATTTACTTATCAATGAAAATTCAAGAATAAACATGTGCCAATATGATGCTACAAGTACATGTACACTGCATATCAATATAACTCATCTTCAGGTCCACTTTCGATTCAATCCCTTACAACCAGGCCCAATTTCCTTTCTCACTTCATGTAAGTGTGGGATATTTGAAGTCTGCTGTTAGGAAATTTCACAAGTAAACTTACCGGTTCAAGAATCATTCTTAAGGAACCAATGCTAGATTCAGTATGATGCATTACTACCTTGAGTCTACCATTGTTCACTTCAATGC
>NW_003556492.1:0-1379 GCF_000090795.2 Amphimedon queenslandica
TATTGAAATGTAAACACACTTATGTGTGTGTGGGACAGTATTTAATTGTTACGATGAGTTTTCACCTCTGAGAACTTGAGAGTACCATAATCTCCATTCCAGTATAACCAAGTAACTCCTTGAGTATTAATAGTTGGAGTATTAAAATAATGACCATTAAGATTTGAATTAAGGCTGTCATTATACCACCAGGCACAGAAATCTTAGTTTTTATAATATTTTCTGATACATATACATGTATGTTGTGTAGAAAGTTTGAGCTGATTCCGATCAAAATTGACTGTTACTACTACATGTATATCCTTGCTTGTTTAGAATGATTCAAATGTTTAATTTTTATACCGTATAGCGAGATATTTTGGAGGGACTAAAATTTGGCGAATTGCTAAATTTTGGTGATTGGCAGATTTTAATTTGGCGAATTAGTGGCCACGTGCCATTGAGCATGCGTATAATGGCTCAAAATGGCGGATTTTATTTTGGCGAATGGCTATCAAAACGCCAAATTCACCAAATTTACTTCCCTCCAAAATTTCCTGCTATACAGTATTGATAGTTTAAGACATGGTTAAGTTTATAAGTTAACCATTCAAAAAGTGTATAGATTACTCTCTATTTATATACATGCACATGTATATACCGTATTGGCTTGATTAAAGGGATACTGGCGCAGTTTACGGAAGAGCTAGTACACGGAAAGTTTATAAACAAAAAAATGGCTGTGGTGTACAAACGCTACACACAAATTTTCAAGTACATGTTAAATAGCAGCTCAGTGTATGTACAATGACATGAACATAAACATAATGTACATAAACTATACAATGACATCACTTTAATACAATAAATAAATCAATCCATATACACCATATACACCAGCATATGCTTATATCCAGTCATCATTTTGTGTACATTAGCAAGAATAACATTAACCTTCCTATACCTGTCATGACATGAACCATATGTGTATACATGTACCACACAACAAGCTGATGACAGCCTACACAGGGTAATCATATGTTTGACTGTAAGATACAATGAACTAGCACATGATAGACAAGAGGACATGATAGACAATGTGCTTAAGTACATGCTTTATAGTGATCAGTATTAAGTATAGACTGAGTAATTAAATATACATTATTATTAATACAATATTCACTAGGTCAGTACAGTGTTCTTAGAGCTAGTGATGATGATGATGATACTCCCCCACCAGTACCAGCCTATAATCCTAATGGAGTACAAAAATACTCTGAACTGAGGAGAGAGGGAGAGGTATAATAAACAAAATACCAGACATACAATAACAATAATGTATAATAGAAAAAGAATAAACAACAACAACAACAACAACAACAAGGAGCTGGTCCACTTTA
>NW_003556493.1:0-1379 GCF_000090795.2 Amphimedon queenslandica
GAAGAAAAAGTCTGAAGAATTTTGCAGAAATCATTGAATTTGGGCCTATTCTTTAGAAATGCTCCCGCTACATTACAGTCCACTCTAAAGGTACCAGGAGAATCGCTCAGTGAAGGAGAGCTGATCTAAGCCATTTATAAAGCTGTACAACGTAAGATAAAAGAGTTATGAGTGTTTGAAAATCATAAAAACGGCCGCCATCTTGAAAAATCAACCTCAATCCTACATATACACAGCCAAGAATTTTTTTCTGTATCAGTTAAGATATCAGTTATGTATCAGATACCGTATATCTTTAAGATACACCAACTTTTGGCAATTAGTATCATCACCGTAGCATAGATATACTACACAGACCGGGATTGGAAACTTCCCCGTTTTAATTTTATTCCGTGTATGATCCGTGTTATCGTTACTATGGTTATTGTTTAATGTTTATTAAAAGTTATTAAAGTTATTAAGCGCAAAATGGCCACCTGTAGTACACCAGAGAGAAGCGAAGCTATGGAGCGCCAAACAACAAGTTCTCCAGCAGTATTAATGGTACTGGAAGCTATAGACTTGGTATTATCAGACGAAGGCTTTAAATTACCTACATCATCTGCAAAAGATGCGATGGCTTTGGCTAAAAGGATGGAGCTGTGGATGAAAGATGGCCAAGATATACATAATGATTCTACTGTGACAGAGTTCTCCAGTGATCTTATTGCCAAACTTAAGGGTTGCCTTCCAGCACATATTACTGCTAAAAAAAGCAAGTTGGTACGTGAAAGAATGTGGGAACAATATTACAAGGTGAGGTGTTCTAGTGATTTTCTTGCTCTATGGAAGGATGCTTTTGCAGCTATGGATATCAGTGATCCAACCCCAATATTTTTTCAGTTTGTCACTGAAAAAATTATGGAATCACTTATTAAAAATGCATTTTCAATAAGTGATAGCACTCGCAGCAGGGATCAAGGTGAAACGCTGCTGAGCTATGAAGAAAGGAATGCCCTGAGATATACTGCTGGATCTGTGCTTCATTCATTGTCAATAAAGGTAAAAAGGAAAGCAGGCAGTGATGAAAAAAGTAAAGAAATATTTTGCCACATTAGCAAAATTATTGAGGAACAAAACAATAACAAGGATGAAGATGATTTTGATTCCAGGGATTGGGTAGATTCAATAGATCGAGGTGGCCTTACTCATGTGAGTGACTTGATGTATTCATTGTTTGAGAGGTTAGAAGTAATGCTACGCAAATACATAAACACTCATCAGCAATCTTTGGTAGCTTTTGACATAAAAAGCATCCTACAAATGATCACGTTAGATGATGATGTTCAATTCTGTTGGTCTGTATTGACGGAAGATATGAAGACACTGATGCAACATCA
>NW_003556494.1:0-1379 GCF_000090795.2 Amphimedon queenslandica
ACCCATCAACAGTGTGCACTTCAACTTTACCAGTAGATATACCATTAGCCTCTAGTCTCTCCCTTATCATGCCAACCTTTAAATAAAAATTACAAAATTAGAATTATTTTTATTTTTAAAATTTCATCTCTTTTCCTAACTTGAAGATGATATGGAGCTATTATTGCAATGTCCCCTTCTCTCACACCAGCTCCTAATAAATCCTTCACATGAGCCAGTACTATCTCAGCCTCCCCTTCGTTCCCTTTGGACTCTTCAGAGGGCGTGTCTAACTCGTATAAGCCACAGCCAGCAGTATCAATAAAGAGTAGAGGAATAGTTGTAGCTGTGGTGATGGTAACGGTTGGAAGATCTCTGCATAATATAGGCATAATTATAAAATAATTATAAAGAATTTTGTTATACTTTAATAAATGATGTGAGACACTTTCGTGTGCTGTGAGACTATCCTCATACAAATACTGTGAGGGCCACTTCATAATATTGTGATTCATCCTATACAAAATTAAGAAAGAATCATAAGTAAACAATGAATTATAATAGGGACATCAATATGCAGCAAAGATCTAATAGAAATTTGGGTTGATTTTGGAGCCATTTTTGGAAAAAACCATGGGCTATAGCCTTGGGTATTTTTCACAATTTTGGCAATTTCTTAAAATGGCCGTAACTTGAAAAATTGAAGTCGGAATCAGCTCAAACTTCCTACACAACATAAGTACATCAATGTGTATCAGAAAATGTAATAAAAATTTGGGGTGACTTCGGAGCCATTTTTCGGAAAAAACCATGGGCTATAGCCTTGGGTATTTTTCAAATTTTTGACATTTTCTTAAAATGGCCGTAACTTGAAAAATTGAAGTCGGAATCACCTCAAACTTTCTACACAGCATAAGGGCATCAATATGTATCAGAAAATGTAATAAAAATTTGGGGTGACTTCGGAGCCATTTTTCGGAAAAAACCACGGGCTATAGCCTTGGGTAATTTTCAAAATTTTGGTGATTTCTTAGAATGGCCGTAACTTGAAAAATTGAAGTCGGAATCAGCTCAAACTTTCTACATAGCATAAGGGCATCAATATGTATCAGAAAATGTAATAAAAATTTGGGGTGACTTCGGAGCCATTTTTCGGAAAAAACCACGGGCTATAGCCTTGGGTAATTTTCAAAATTTTGGTGATTTCTTAGAATGGCCGTAACTTGAAAAATTGAAGTCGGAATCAGCTCAAACTTTCTACATAGCATAAGGGCATCAATATGTATCAGAAAATGTAATAAAAATTTAGGGTGATTTCAGAGCCATTTTTTGGAAAAAACCATGGGCTATAGCCTTAGATACTTTTCAGAATTTTGACATTTTTTTAAAATGGCTGTGAT
>NW_003556495.1:0-1379 GCF_000090795.2 Amphimedon queenslandica
TACTAAGAAGTTTTGGAGGAAATTAAATTTGGTGAATTTGGCATTTTGATAGCCATTTGCTAAAATAAAAACAGCCATTTTCAGCCATTATAATTATGTATGCTCAATGGCACGTGGCCACTAATTCGTGAAATTAAAATTTACCAATCACCAAAATTTAGTAATTTGCCAAATTTAACTCCCTCAAAAATTTCCCGCTATACGGTATTTTACATGTACATACATGTACTATACTAATTGGGCAAAGCCCTTACTTATGAGAATTTTTATATGTACATGTATGTATGTACGTACATGTATGTATGGGTACGTTTGGGGGCATGACTAGGAGGTGTGGTCAGAAGGAGGAGCCCTCAATGTTTTACATTCTTTCTAGTATTATCTTTACAAAAATTCTAAAATAAAGTTCAGTATGTACATATACATGTTATTTGTTTTAGGCTTGTCCTTTTGAGTTTGAAGTATTCACTGAATCATGTGAAGGTGAAATTGAGATATTATCACAATTATCATCAGCACAACATGTTGAGAGAGCATTAGCTTCACTAGCTAAGAGTACTGGATCAGTTACTGGTAGAGTAGATGGAGCTGACGAGTCACAAATGATAACTTATACACTTGTTAGTCCGGCTAATATTGCAACTACATTCATTGAGAATAAGGTACAGTCAGTGTATCCTAAGTGGCCTTGTCTATACATTTTGCGTTGTACCTAATATCAATATGCGTAGATTTGCCATAACTCCTCCCCAATCAACCATATCCTCTCTTAATGACACAAATACATGTACGTGTACATGTAGTAGGTGAGGTTCATGCATGGCCTTGCACACTAGAACAGATCATTCAACACTAGCACTCCCTCTCTTCCATCACTTTATTCATTTCCCATTCATTTTTAACTCTCCCTTCTTCCTCTCTCTTTCTTCATTCACCCTTTGTCTTTTCATTTATGTTCCTAGACTGATAGAAATGCCACTTTAAAAGTTGATTGTAGTCAAAGTACAAATTTTATTTGCAGTTTTCATTCTCCAGTATACATTATGACAGTACCAGCACTCTCCACTAAGGTAAGAAATACCAAAAGTGTATAATAGTAATTTATATTTATTTAAAGGTTGCATTTCATTTGGTGCCAAAGGATCCTAAAGCTCCTTTTGAAGTTATTTTTAATGCATCAGAGATGAAATGACGTAAAACTGAAACATTCATTTATACACTTTAGTACAATTTTGATTTTAAATATAATTTGAGTAATATGCAAAATACCTTATGATTTGCAAAATATTCATAGTGTTACTTATATTCATGTTGATGACAAAGATGGTCATGAATGTTGTAATAACATGGTCTTGTGATTTGAAGTTATTTGTGGGTGT
>NW_003556496.1:0-1379 GCF_000090795.2 Amphimedon queenslandica
GCAATTTGAAAGGGGTAGTAAGTACGGGGTTAATATAAGCTTTACATGTACATAAAATATCATTATTTTTTACAATTCAGAACAAAAATAAAAGTCAGAAAAAGAAATGACTACAAACATGCATTGTAACTCCTAGACTTCGTAATAACAGTTCACCATTGCACTGTGACAGTCATAGTCTGTCGCTACGGCCCAGTAGAATCACCGTTCCTACATAAGAAGAACCTTACACATAGTAATAAAACCATTATTTACTGATATCCGGCTACTTTTTAGACCCATATTCTTTGAAACCAGTAGAGTACAAGCGCTAGTAAGTGCCGTTTAGTATAAGTAGTAGACGGTAGAGTAGCCTTGGAAGAGTAGTATATAGTAGCTGTGCAGGGTAGCTGTGCAGTGGGCAAGGACTACCCTGCCCACCAGCTACTCTGCGCATGTGCAATACAAGCACAGCACAAGGGTCAATCCTACGCAGTGGAAGGTACTTTACTGCGCGGTGCAAGAGTAGTGACGCTGCAGTTACTTAGCTTTTTTCTCTAAACTGTAGTTTGCTGGTCCTTCGTTGCGCATGTGCAAACCGATCAGTGGCTGAAGAAGTAGGTTCTCCTTCTGTATGCACTCCAAGTTTGTTTGAAAATAAGAAGTTGGAGCTCTCTAAACCAAGGTGCTTGCTGACCCCTTTTCCAATCAAAATGAAAGACCACAGAAAGACTGGTGTTGATAGTGTAACTGTTCCTCACAATGACTTTGTGGGTCAAAAAGTAGAGACAAAATCATTTCACAGTCTTGAATCAGACTGTTTAATTGATGAAGAAAAGACCAAGGGTGCTTCAAAGGTTTTGCATGAAATGTTACCACCTCCTTCTACAAATAGAGATTGGGTACAGAAAGCAGTTGCAATTATATCAAAGCTTTCTGGTATCGCAGTTGTTCAACATGTTGATGCTGTCAAACAGGTTCCTTGCAGAGAAATAGCTCCTCATATTCGGGATGAGATTGTCGGTGATGGGGCATGTTTCTATAGGACAATTTCAAAAGCCATTACTGGTACTGAAGACAATCATTTTGCAGTCCGTATGTCCTTAATTAACTTCATGCTTGACCCTGCCAATGTTCTTGCCTTTGGTAGACTCGTTTGTGCAGGAATTTATTACGATACTGATGCATTAAAAGCAGTGAGGAGTCACATAAACAGACATAAACTCTACTTAGAAACCTCATGGTCAACTGAATATGAGGTATTTGCAGCTGCCACAATGTTTCAAGTTAAGATTATGGTATTTTCAGAATATTCCAATTACCGTGATTGGCATACTTATGTGCCTCGGTTCACTAACGAAACTTGCATGACACCCATGAAAGTCATGTTGTATCTGTAC
>NW_003556497.1:0-1379 GCF_000090795.2 Amphimedon queenslandica
CTGCTACTGGTAACATCAAGTGTTGTAGCAAGAGAAGTACTGGTGATATTAAGTGTTGTAGCAAGAGAAGTACTGGTAACATTAAGCGTTGTAGCAGGAGAAGTACTGGTAACATTAAGTGTTGTAGCAAGAGAAGTACTGGTAACATTAAGCGTTGTAGCAGGAGAAGTACTGGTAACATTAAGTGTTGTAGCAAGAGAAGTACTGGTAACATCAAGTGTTGTAGCAGGAGAAGTACTGGTAACATTAAGTGTTGTAGCAGGAGAAGTACTGGTAACATTAAGTGTTGTAGCAAGAGAAGTACTGGTAACATTAAGTGTTGTAGCAAGAGAAGTACTGGTAACATTAAGTGTTGTAGCAAGAGAAGTACTGGTGACATCAGGTCTTGTTGTAAGATAACTGCTGGTGACATCAAGTGATGTTGAACTTAAATCAGTAACTGAAATAACGAGACTAGACACTATAGAAGAAACATCAAATACTGTACTACTGATGTTGCTGGTTATGCTGATGGATGTTGATGGAATACCAATAGAAAATGAATGGATTGTAGATGTAGAATCAGTCTGTGTTGCTGTAAACTTGACATCAGTGATGCTGATAAATGAAGAGCTTGTCATGGCAGAAATAACTGGAGAAGAAGAAGCAATGAGATCCAGTGTAGCGACTGAAGATGTAGCATCCAAATCCACTGAACTGAAGAAAATATCATCTAAAGAGCTCATGACTGCTTCAGGTGATGGAGAAACTATTGATGGGCTGATGGTAGCAACTGATGAACTAGTAGCAACCATTGAACTGACTGATGGAGTGACAGTAGCACCCGATGAACTATTAGATGGACTAACAGTAGCATTCGATGAAGTAACTGATGGGCTAACGGTAGCATCTGATGAAGTAACTGATGGACTAGCATCTGTTGAACTAACTAATGGAGTGACGGTAGCACCCGATGAACTATTAGATGGACTAACAGTAGCATTCGATGAAGTAACAGATGGACTAATGGTAGCATCTGATGAAGTAACTGATGGGCTAGCATCCATTGAACTAACTGATGGAGTGACGGTAGCACCTGATGAACTATTAGATGGGCTGACAGTAGCATTCGATGAAGTAACTGATGGAGTGACGGTAGCATCTGATGAAGTAACTGATGGACTAGCATCCATTGAACTAACTAATGGAGTGACGGTAGCACCCGATGAACTATTAGATGGACTGACAGTAGCATTCGATGAAGTAACTGATGGGCTAACGGTAGCATCTGATGAAGTAACTGATGGGCTAGCATCCATTGAACTAACTAATGGAGTGACGGTAGCACCCGATGAACTATTAGATGGACTGACAGTAGCATTCGATGAAGTAACTGATGG
>NW_003556498.1:0-1379 GCF_000090795.2 Amphimedon queenslandica
CGGAATTTTTTTTAATTTATTTTCTATTTTTTATTTTTTAATTTTATTATTTTTTGCCGATAGCTTGGGAGCGCCTTCGGATTATTATTTCTGATTTTTAGAATTTTTTCCAATTTTTTCCGACGCCACCGGAATTTTTTTAATTTTTCTTTAATTTTATTTTAATTTTTTGCCAATAGCTTGGGAGCGCCTTCAGATTATTTTTTCTGATTTTTAGAATTTTTTCCAATTTTTTCCGACGCCACCGGAATTTTTTTAATTTTTCTTTAATTTTATTTTTATTTTTTTGCCAATAGCTTGGGAGCGCCTTCGGATTATTTTTTCTGATTTTTAGAATTTTTTCCAATTTTTTCCAACACCGCCGGATTTTTTCTTATTTTTCTTTAATTTTATTTTTATTTTTTTTTTGCCGATAGCTTGGGAGCATCTTCGGATCATTTTTTCTGATTTTTAGAATTTTTTCTGACGCCGCCGAAATTTTTTTTATTTTATTTTTTTTTATTTTTTAATTTTATTATTTTTTTGCCGATAGCTTGGGAGCGCCTTTGGATTATTATTTCTGATTTTTAGAATTTTTTCCAATTTTTTCTGACGCCGCTGGAATTTTTTTATTTTTTCTTTAATTTCATTTTTATTTTTTTGCCAATAGCTTGGGAGCGCCTTTGGATTATTATTTCTGATTTTTAGAATTTTTCCAATTTTTTCCGACGCCGTTGGAATTTTTTTTATTTTATTTTTTATTTTATTTTTTATTTTTTATTTTTTAATATTATTATTTTTTTGCCAATAGCTTGGGAGCGCCTTCTGATTATTATTTCTGATTTTTAAAATTTTTTTCAATGCTGCCGGAATTTTTTTTTTGCCGAGAGCTTAGGAGTGCCCTTAAATCATTATTCCTTTTTCTTGGCATTTTTTCCTATTTTTTTAAGAGCTTGGAAATTTTTTCAAATTATTCTTTTTTTATTTTTTAAATTTTTTCTGATTTGTTTAGACAGCATGGGGATATTTTCTGATTACTTTTATTTTTAGTTTGGAATTTCTTCTGATTTCTTCTGAGAGCGTTGGAATATTTTTGGACTATTTTTTATTATCTTTATATTTTTTTAACTTTTTCTTGTTTATTTTCTAATTTTTTTATTTGCTAATGACCAACAAAGAAAAAAGTGGACATGGTGTCAAAGCAATGCTACTGCTTACTCAAGTGCTTCACTCTTACTAGTTGAAAGATCATTATTATTAAAACAAAAATTATACAGTAACAATAAAACAACTGCTAAATATTTATACATTATAGTAAAATTGGAATTTTTGATGTATTAGATAGAGTATAAGCTGTATATCTTGATAAAAGATGCCCATCACCAAAGAAAGAATAAGAC
>NW_003556499.1:0-1379 GCF_000090795.2 Amphimedon queenslandica
GGTGCTTGAAGACTGTAGTGCAAGTAACGATGTCACAATGCATTCAGATGCTAGTAAAAAATGCCTCTTTTTTCACTTCCACATTCTTAATAACTATTCAGTGCTATACTCATTCAGCTAGTGCTTATGTCTTGCTTTAGAGGAACAAGTAACAACTAGCAGTAACCTCAACCCCAGTGTTCTGTTTGCTTGCATTTGTCCTCCACCATGATTAAATTATGGTGTGATGTCATGTGCAATAGTGCACATGCTAGTACATGTATGTACAACCATAACTTCAGGGTTAGTCTAAATTTGTCTTAAACAAGAAGGTGCACTATAAAACCATTCACGCAACGTCATGAAATCGCTTCCGTCGATCACAGTATAAAAGGAGGTGCCCTGGGCACAATATGGCGGCCAGATTGAATGAAATTTGAAAATAACAAAATGGCTCCCGCACTGGCACTGTTCTTATCATGGCTAAATCACTAGCAAAACGCATTATAAAAACATTAAAATTAGCAAAGGTGAGAAAGTTAACCTACAAGTACACCTAGAAAGCATAGCAAGGAGAGAAACGGTATAATTGACTTGAAGTAATAATTTTACATTATTATCAAATATTATATTGTATATTCTGAAAAATCTGCCAACAGCCTAAGAAACACGGTCAATGATGCTGTCAGGCAGGTAATAAGTGATAGTGGCAAGGGAATAGCCCTCACTACTACACAGAAAACCAGCCCAAGAACCGCCACCACTGGGACCAGACAGCCCTGCCGACTACCATATATCAGCCACCATCATCAAGTATAAGTGGTTCCAGCAAAAGACCCCAACATGGTCCTCATTCAGATCCTAGTACTGGTAGCAGTTGTAACATTCAACGATCTACTGGAAGAAGTAAATACAAAAATATTATTCTAAATTTTTAAAAATATAAACATTATGTATATAGGGTTGAATAGATATTGGGATGGTGAGGAGCCTCCTGTATCTGTGTACCTCTTCCCAACTGTGCCCAGTGATGCCGACAAAAATATGGTAGTACTGTGATGGTAATATACCAGTACAAGAAAAATGCTAGTACGAGCCTAAAAATATTAATGCCACCATATGATTACCTTACATTACAACTAATACTTACTTCTATATGTAGTAACTAATAAACTTGAGTTACGATTACAGGACTCAAAACTGGGATTGAATCGAAATTCAGCACAAATCACATGACGATCTAAAATTATGAATAGTTTTGATGATGTTGATAATAATAGTAATAATAATAATAATACTAACAAAGAATACCTGTCTGTAACTGATCATCCTTCGGTCAACCATACCACACTAACACTAATGTATGTTTCCCAACAGCCGATCCTATATCTATGCACAAA
>NW_003556500.1:0-1378 GCF_000090795.2 Amphimedon queenslandica
CTTATATGAAGTGGAAAGCTTCACTGAACTTTCCCCACAAACAGATCATCCTTTTAAAAGGTTTAAGTATTCGTGTTAAAATAATTATATCAACAATAACAAGTACAACAGTGAAGACATTCTTAAAAATATATTGTGCTAACACTTTGTCATATTAATGGTATACCTGTACATGTAATGCATTGAAAAATTTCCCTCTCTCTCTCTCCCTCTCCCTCCCTCTCCCTCTCCAGTCTGGTCAGTGTACATATATATCAACACATGATCTTGTATTTATATCTGAACAAGTGGCCAGAGGAATGTACCATTTAACTAGAAAAGGACAAGTACATAAAGACCTGGCATGTAGGAATATATAGTAAGAGTATTAATTAAAGTGGGTGGAGTTACTTATAATTAATAGTATTCACGAGAATCTACATGTAAAGATTGGTGACAGAGGACTTAGTTGGGATTTTTATCCAGAAGATTATAATACAATAGAAGAGAGAGGAGGAGGGGGAGATGAGACCATTGCTTATCCTGTCAAGTGGATGGCAGCTGAAGTTTTGTCTGACAAAAGATACTCTTCATCTTCTGATGTGGTAAGAGAGTGGAGGAGGGAGAGCTACATGTACATGTATACATGTACGCATATGTACTGTATAGTAGCTAAGGGTTTCCCACAAAGCATATGCTTATTAAGTGAGTTACATGTACTGTACATGTTAACAGGATGAGCTTCATGAGCTGACAAGCACTACAATACAGTACATGGCATTTGGAGCAACTTTAAAAATTCATAAAAAATCCAAATTTGATCAGAATGAGCTCAAATTTGATAAACAGCATAAGAACATGTATATGTATCAGTAAAAATTATAAAAATGGAGAATTCTCTTCTAGTCATTTTTGGCAAAATTTGGCTCGTGACCACAGACTATAGGGTCGTTGGCCCGATTTTTGAGCAACTTTAAAAAATTCATAAAAAATCCAAATTTGATCAGAATCGGCTCAAATTTGATAAACAGCATAGGACGTGTATATGTATCAGAAAAAAATTTTAAATGAAGAATTTTTTCCTTGTAATTTTGCTCAAAATAATTTTTGACAGTAGTTAAGCATTAATTTTGGATGTTAATAGTAAATTGTAAAATGCCTGATGTGATAAAACCAGTAATATTGGGTATTAATGTTCCCAGTTTGTTTGTGGTTGTGTTACTTTATTACTATAAAGAGTAACTGTGTATAGCTTGTACCTGATGGTCTCTCATTGTTTGTATATTCTAGTGGTCATATGGTGTTGTAATGTGGGAGATAATGACAAGAGGAAAAGACTCCTTATGAAGATGTACTACCTGAAAATATGTTAAACTATTTAACTACTGGCCACAGACTC
>NW_003556501.1:0-1378 GCF_000090795.2 Amphimedon queenslandica
ATCCGTTTTAATACAACACTGATGCTGGCCAACCATAAATTGCATGATGAAAAAAATATCCTTGAACTTGAACTGATAATTTACCATTTCTACCAGTATGAATTATAGAATGATTGCTATAAAATGGATTAATTTCAAATGTAGTTCCATATGCTACAATATTCCCTGTAGAACTATATATTTGTGTCCAGTTTACTGTGGCTAGTCCATTATGTAGAATAGCTGTTGGAGAGAATCCTTCAACTGATGCTGTAATAACAAGCTTTGAGTAATGATAAAAGGTGCCAATTATTTCAAAGTTAACTTCTTGAAGATATTTTTTTATTGGTGGTATTAATACCACAGCAGTACGATAACAGGAATTAATGTTAGGAAATAGAACAATGAATGTTGCTTTATCAGCTTCTATGTAACAATATTCAGTTATGTAATACTGATATGTACCAATTGCACCATTAGTAGGGTATCTTGTAGTGTTAGTGGTTCCATTACAGTATATTGTTACACTAGTGTTGGCTTTTGAAGTGACTGTCTTCACAATAGAAGAAGAATATAATGTGCAGTCATAAGGATTAATAAAATTTGTCAGAATGTATCTTTTACCCCAAGTTAATGTTGGAGGCACTTGTAATTGTAGAGGAAGACAAGCAAAGAGTTCTAGTGAAATAATAGTGCTACAACACTCATGACCAGTAATAACAGTCAGTGGTTTATTAGAAATAAAGTGTGTTCCTGATATATCACTTCCATTCCCTTTACCCAGCAATAGAGTCTGTCCCTCATGTAGTGTAATAATATGAGAGTTACCTTTAGTTACTAATATATCATCACTCCCATTCTTCTGTACATCAATAAGAATGAAGAGATCAACTGTTGGCATAATACTAATGACAGTATTATTAATACAACCAACAAGAAGAACTTGACTAAGATATGTGCTACTGATACTACTAGTAGAAACAGCATAATATTCATACTGACTGACCCCTGGGTACTCATGATATGGTAAAATGAGATGTTCCAACCATGAATTATAAAATGTCACACTTATCAGTTGATCACTTGTCACATGAATCCCCTTAAATCGATCTGCAAAAGAACTGGACATTGTTCGGAAACGCATGGGAAAGTAAAGTGAATTTGGTCTATTCCTTGTCAGGCTGTTCCAGTAAAAGAATACTTTAATGATTCAACAGTGATGTGATACGTGACATCAACTGGAGACAAAGTTGAGATTGTAAAATAATGGTTAATATATCCCATTAATCCAAAGTAAAAGCTAGTATCAGAATTATTATATGTCTCTCCTACAAAAATAAATTTAATATTTATTATTATCATTATTTACATTTTAGAGCACATGATACAGAGAGACAAA
>NW_003556502.1:0-1378 GCF_000090795.2 Amphimedon queenslandica
TTGTTGGTGTCTCTGCTTTTGTTTTAGGTTTCACCTCCAGGTACTCCTCAGGGTGCTGATTCTTGAAATGAGAGTAGAGATTGCTTGTATTGCTGTACTTGGCTGATACTGAGACCCAGCATAGACGGCACACTGGATTTTCACTATCACTTGCCTTTCCATTCTCATCTAACTTCAATCCAAAGTACTTCCATACTTTAACTTTAGTATTTCGCTTCTCAGTTAGCCTGATTTCCTCAACTTCTGTGATCTCTGTGTCTGTAGTAGGGGCAGCCATTTTTACTTAATACTTACAGTCTTACATGCGGTCAGTATACTAGATCAGGATACTATAGTAAAACACGGTATACTGAGCAATTCAATATTATTGTTAAATCTAAAAATAGGCAATATTAGATACCGCCACTTTGTGCCATACGGTATTACCGTGATACCGCAATATCGCCCAGGGCTACTAAGCACAGGTTTGGGCACACCAATCAGATTACTGCAGTCACATAAAGTACATTTAAAAATTTCATTAAAAATTGCAGAAAGTTTGAATTAAAAATTACATTTTCATAATAGCATTGAAAATGCAATGTGGAGCAGAATTTGTGTCACAAGAGTAAAAATCTTTATTTTAGATTTTAGTTGCTCAGAATCCTACAGTATAGCAGGAAATTTTGGTATGGTTTTCAATGGTCACTATAGAATGCCAGCATTGTACACATAAAACTTGTCTAGTACAGTAATTTAGTAACAGTGTATGCCTCCCATTGCCACTTGTAGTACTAAGAGATATGATATCTTCTTATACTAATAATTGTATGTACTACTGACAATAATAATGACATAAACTATAAACCGCTTTACAAAATACTAAAAACAGTTAGTAAATACCAGTATATTGCCAATCCTTACTTGGCCAAATTTTGAAAGTGCTTTACAAATTTGTATAAAATCCAATTTTAATCAGAATCAACTCAAACTTAGACCTAGTCTGGCCCCACTCCTTTGCTGTGTGGGGACTTGGGGAGTGGTGCGGAAGAGTCTGGTGACACTGCTACAGAATTTGTTGCACTAAGCACAGGTTTGGGCATACCAATCAGATTAATGCACTCACATGGAAGTAAGTTTGTCATGTGAACTATTTAAAATGACTGCAAGTATGACTGACAAACCTGCTGTAGACACAATAAATGCTGGCCAAGGAACAGAAACTAACAGTTCCAGGAGTAACAGAAGAATAAGAAGAATTTTCAAGTTAAACTTGGTTAAAAAGTATACATATTTTCTCTTTTTACTCCCACTTGAATTAACTAGAGCTTTGATACATTCCTTCTTGCCTTTAACTAATGTACATGTCGCTCCTCTCAAAATGAGGCTTACTTCTGCA
>NW_003556503.1:0-1378 GCF_000090795.2 Amphimedon queenslandica
CATTCTAATTTTAGTATGTCCTATTACACTTACTACATGTATGTAAAAATCACCATCACTTCATTCACTTGATTTACAATATTTTTATTTTTTCTTACCAGAGATTTTTCAAGTACTTGTGTATAGCTGCTAAAGTCCCCAGTGTTATTGATTTAGCTATGCAGTCATTAAAAGATGGAAAGGTTCTTAATCCTTATTTTTAAAATATTTTAAAAGTGCACTATGTAGTGCGTGGTGATTGGTCTACAGTCAACTGGTGAAGCAAGAACTTTAGAACAATTAGGACAGTCTCACGGTGAACTGGATGGCTTTGTATCAACTGCAAAGTTAGTTTTCACATTTATAATTAGTAATTAAATTGAATGGCTTATGTTAATATATACATGTACAATGTCAGTGTTTTCCACAAAGCATGCTAAGTGAGCTAAACAGCATGAGCTTCATGAGCTGACAAGCACTATAATACAGTACATGGCATTTGGAGCAACTTTAAAAATTCATAAAAAATCTAATTTTGATCGGAATCAGCTCAAACTTGATATACAACATAAGGACATGTATATGTATCAGAAAAAATTATTAAAATGGAGAATTCTCTCCTAGCCATTTTTGACAAAATTTGGCTTGTGACCAAAGGCTATAGCCTTTGGTCGTTGGCTCAATTTTTGAGCAACTTTAAAAATTTATAAAAAATCCAAATTTAATTGGAATCATCTCAAAGTTGGTATACACCATAAGAACATCTATATGTATCAGAAAAAATTATAAAAATTGAGAATTCTCTTCTAGTCATTTTTGACAAAATTTTGCCTGTGACAAAGGGCTATTGGTTGTTGGCCCAATTTTTGAGCAACTTTAAAAATCCAATTTTGATCAAAATCAAGTTAAATTTTCTGCACAACATAAGAACATGTATGTGTATCAGAAAAATTATAAAAATGGAAAATTGTTGCTCCATTAATGCTATAATTTATGCACAATGTACATTGTGTGGTTTGTTTCTCATTGTAGAGGTGTGCTGGAGTCGCTCATCAAAAGACACTTCCCAACACCAACTGGTGGAAATGACTGGTCTGTCTTTGAGAATGATTCCACTCTTCCTCGTAACTGCAGGAAAAGGAAACGAGGTATTGATCCTCTAAATGTAACTCAGACTCTTATTATGTTAATTTTATTAAGAGAAGCTCGTGTACAGTGTATGGAAAAATTTTAAGTTCCTGTGCTTAGCTTAATACTAATCTGTGAAACTTATGCTGTGTTTACACTACAGAAGTAGGCCAAACCGTGCTGAACCAGGCTGAGCTGGCCCTGCTGTACTAACCATGCTGGCCTGGTTTGGCCCAACTCACTTCAGCTCAGTTTGGCTACTGTCTACGCT
>NW_003556504.1:0-1378 GCF_000090795.2 Amphimedon queenslandica
TACACCTTTGGATGAGGTCAGTTCTCATCAGTTCCCTAAGTGGTTTACCCCTTACATCAGACACCTATTACATTGTGTGCATTTCTTAAGGAGACAATATTAGAAATCTAAACCTTCTCACTTTACTAGATTAATGTGTGTTGAATGTAAGCTTCAGCTATGTATTACTGATGCCCGCCTTGCTTATGAGAAAGATCTTATCAGTGGCTTTATTGGTAATAAAAGTACTAAACTCTATAATCATATACACAATCTAACTGGTAAGAGCAAATTCCCTCCAGTTATGTATTATGGTGATAGCTCTGTTGACAATGCAAACTACAAATCTAAATTGTTCAACCATTTCTTTCATTCTGTTTTTAAATGTCCCTCCACATATGCTTTATCCCCACCACCTGATCTTCCTGAGGTATGTCTCTCTTCAATTGACATAGATATACAAGATACTTTTAAAGTGCTTTGTGCTGTTAATCCTAACAAAGCTGGAGGGGGAGATGGTATTTCTCCTGTTATTTTGTGTAATTCAACAACTGCTATCTTAGAGCCCATTCATCACTTATTTTAAACCTGTGCTGTTTATGCAATTATCCCAGATAAGTGGAAGCGTCTATATCTGCTCTCCTCAGTTTCTAAGGTTTTTGAGGAGATAGTTTTTGAGAAAGTATATTATGATTTTATTCTTGATGGTGTTATTTCTAACTGTCAATATGGATTTTTGAAGAATAGGTCCACTGTCAAACAACTATTACTGCATGCCTATCACATTATACAGGCTCTGGATGACAAAAAAAGTATGATGATAGTATGCTTGATATCAAGAAAGCCTTTGATACGGTTTCCCATGATCTTTTACTATCTAAACTTTGGTCATGTGGTGTAACTGGAGCATTGTGGCACCTCTTCAGGAATTACTTGTCAGACCGAATGCACGGTGTCACAATTGAGGGATCTGAGGTGCCCCAAGGTAGTATCCTGGAGCCACTGCTCTTCATTATCAAAATAAATGACCTACCTTCATTTGTTTCCTTCTCTTGATCACTCCTTTTCTCAGACGATTCTAAGATCTCCAAGTTAATTAACTCTCCTGAAGATAATATTTTGCTTCACAAAGATCTGGATTCTCTATCTCAGTGGAGCATGGTCTCAGGTCTCGACTTCAATGCATTCAAGTCCTTTCATATGTCTTTTAGAAATGATGGTGCTTCTGCTTATGAGTATTTCCTGAACAGATCTAGGGTGAAATGTGTATCAACTTGGAGAGATTTGGGTCAGTGTCACCTTTTCCCAATCCTTGACGTGGTCTAGCCACTATGTTCATATTATTCAGAAAGCATATGCTAAATTGAGTCTTGTTAGAAGAACCTTTTCTGTTCATTCT
>NW_003556505.1:0-1378 GCF_000090795.2 Amphimedon queenslandica
AAAGCAATTGATTCACTTTACCATCACTTCACAAGCATCTTTTTAACTAAATTCAACTCATCTGATTTATGCACTTATCATTTCTTATGCCCTTGCTATAATTGTATCAGCTCCCATCATACATGTACATAACTCCATTCATTCATACACTAAGTTATTTTTTTTTCTTTTTTTTTCTGGTTCCTGGTGAGTTTACCAGGTTACCATCAGCACTCTAACTCCCTGTGTTTTCATTCTACTATTGTGCTGTAGAGTTTATTAATAATAATAATAATAATAATAATAATAATAATAATACACTAGTCTAATGTAATACTTCCAAAAGCATTCCTAATTTTTTATTGCACATTATATATAATTATCTAAAAGATTTTGTTCTGACCTTCAAATTTATGGCTATTTAAAAAAGTATGTCAATCTCTGTAAAACTTTACTTGGTCTCAGGCTGGCTTGTGAGACTGCTCATCCTTTTATCTAAAAATGGCTTCAAACACCCCCAATTTTTATTACATTTCCTAATACATATTGATGTCCATGATGCTCATTAATAAGTTTGACTTCAATTTTTTGAAGTTATGGCCATTTTTAAAATGATGAATTTTTGAAAAATACGCTTTTTCCAAAAAATGGCTCCAAAATCACCCTAATTTTTTATTGCATTGTCTGGTATATATTGATGTCCTTTTGCTGTGTAAAAAGTTTGAGCTACTGTAATTTTGACTTCACTTTTTTGAGTTATGGCCATTTTAAGAAATTGGCCAAATTTCAAAAATTATACTCTGTTCTATAGCCCAGGCTTTTTTCTGATAAATGGCTCTGTAATCACCCTTAATTTTGTATTATTATAAACAGCACACTAATCAGTGTTGTTATGCTGTTGTATGATTTCATTCTAACTATACATGACATAACCTATTTTTTAACCTTTAGTTTTAACATAGATATTAGAGACTACGTATCTGCCTACGTATCTACGTACTGCCTCCAGTAGACCAGCTAATGGTGGCCACTCTCACTCATTCAAAGCTGCAGTAGACAGCAACTCAGGCAGTATTACATCAAGGGAGTATCCAATAGTTGACTCGTATCTGATTGCCTTTCTCTATGTATCAATGCTAATCTTGGTTTTTGCTGTAATGATCAAATTAGTATAGATTCATGTACTGTTATTATCAATTCTTTAGAATTACACACTAATACTTCATGCAGACCTTAATCCAGTTCTAGTGTTTGGAGCTCCAGCAAGTTCATGGACCTGCATATGGAGTTTGCTTGTGGAATTCTCCTTTTATAAGGGTATGTTGAGCTCAATCCTGGGGCCCATAACAGGTAATTGGCTCTACATGCAATGAACGCTATTAATCTATATTTATACATG
>NW_003556506.1:0-1378 GCF_000090795.2 Amphimedon queenslandica
TGATTAAACCAGCTCATGTAGCTTTCTGCTAGCAAAGTCAATACCTCTCCAGCATCTTTAGCTGCCTTAAGATTAGAAAACAGCTCCTTGCGATCATTCTCATCCATGTATAAAAACTTTTGCTGAGGCATTAGATAAAGCACAAGTTCCTTAACATCAATATCTTTTAGACACCTATAAACATCTACCATTAAAGAAGAAAAATCTAATGAAATTTGTTCAGCATCTTTATCTAATCGAGCCAATAACTCTAGTCTTAGTTTTTTGCTTAGCTTTTTGACGTTTAGGAGAGGAAATCGAGAGTTTTCCCATGGATTTGGACATCCATTTTTCAAAAAACTAGATAATGAACACTTTCCACAGCCACAAAGAAATCTCATGTCTTCCTCCTTAACTTCTCCACCACTGTCTGAAGCTAACCCATCATCAGGAGCATCTACACAATAACAAAAAGTGCTACTGTAAAACTATGCAGTTAATTAATTTTTAGAACATAATAGACAAACTAAACACAGTTCTGTATTTCAAAAATTGATCTAAATTAAGGTACCAGCTCTATATTTTTCTGAGCATCAATGTTTAATAAAACACAAATTTCATAAAATAGAAAATGCAAATTGCTATTCAATAAAAATGTTTCTTTCATTGAGAAACTGTATGCTATATACAAAGCTATAGTCCATGTAAACACATGTAGAAGTCCTACAAATGTACAAAACAATTTTCGAAAATCTTATTTTCTTATAATCATTTAAAATTTTTAGAAAATTTAAATAACGTACAAAACAATTTTTGAAAATCTTGTTTTCTTATATACCATTTTAAATTTCTAGAAAATTGTAAATAAGCTTTTAACTTTTATGAGTAGGGCTGATGTTTGAATTAAGAACGTCTATAGTCATCACATTTCTTTTTCATGATTAAAATAAAGCACACTAATTAAACTATTTTAAGCTTCATCATTATCATGCAGAACATTAATTGTCAGAGTCAATTGTTAAGACATTGGGAATTGTAAAGGTTTTTGATTTGTAAAGTCTAAAGGCAAGTTCTCAATATGACGCATGCACATCTGTCACGACCGGAAGTGCTGTATAAACCAATGGGAGCATGCGTCATTGCATCAAATTAGAAAACATTTCTATTCTGATGCATTGATGCATATTCCCATTGGTTTATACAGCACTTCCGGTCATGACGCTAGCGGATGAAAAACAATGCGTCATATTGAGAACCCACCTTAACAATCATGTGTATGGTGTGTCTGTGTCTTGATGACTGTCAAAAATGCAGCCTTAGCTTTTGTTATTAAATTTAATTACAGGACTGATAATAAATTGATTTATTCATGACAAAAAGCATAATACATTCTCTAGTC
>NW_003556507.1:0-1378 GCF_000090795.2 Amphimedon queenslandica
TCAGAAAAAAAATTATGCAATTCTTTCCTAGTCATTTTGGGTGAAATACCTTGAGTTATAATACCAATAACAGACAGAGTATTGCATAGTACTTTTAGTACATAATTTTTTTTCTCTGCTATTATATAATCTTTATGATGTGCTAATTTTGTACTTTAGTTCAAAGAAAAAGTGTCTCTGCCGATACTGCTCATTAAGGAATACAGTCCTGAACTAAGACTTCATTTAATTTGTGTTATTTTTGTCTGACTGTCTGTAGCTGCCAAATTTTTCTAAAAAAATAAAATTGTAGATTAATTAATAACTCACAAAATGCTGATAATTAACCATAACAGCTGAGCAGTAGTAATGCATACAACAGTTCAGCCCCATCAATGATGCTGGGCTGTATTTAGATCAGCATGCATGAATGAGGCTCGAATAAACATGTCACCATAATAAAGTAATTTTAAGAGGCCAATTGATTATAAGATAATATAATAAGAGTGACCAAAAGTGACAAACTGTCTGCCAGAGAAGGAAAAAAGTGGATGAACTCATTAGATTTTTGTCTCCTGCTACTGCTGGAGTACACTAATTAGACAGTAATTAGGACTGTTTTGTATACAATGGAATATTAGTTGAACATATGTGCCACACAGAGCTGTGATACTAAACTCGCACTATAATGAGTTTATTGGCTGTGGTCAGCTTAAATGCTTACCTTGCTGTTGAATGAACAGTATAACCCATTATCAAGATAAATTTTTGCTTTCTTGACAACAGTTGCAACTATGAAGCCTTTCAAATTGATTGGGCAGTCTCTTGCAGCATAGGCTCCTGCTTGCAGTTAGCCTTGCTGGCCTGATTTAACTGAGGCCTTCATGCATGAGGCAACTTGTTGCTAGCAGCATTTGTGGTTACTTTGATCTTAGAAGCAACATGTTGCCAAGAATAGAATGATGTCCTATTTGGCAACATGTTGCTTGGTTGCTAGCAACAAGTTGTCAAGTGTATGAAAGCCTTTAAGAAAAAGATCTCCAAAGAAAGGAATGGAGACTTCTCTGCTTTTTATCGCTCTCTATCTCTGTATTGCTGTTGATAAGTCAGGTAGAATATCAATATGCACTATATCTTGAACTATCATTATTGCCTTGCATAGCATCACAGGCTTGTACATCAAACCACTACTCGTGATCAAACAGAATTCAATTTTTACGTATTCATACAGAATGTCTTCAGAGCAGCTAACTGGTAAGTTAGTGTTCATGTATTTTTTATTTCAATTTTCCCTTTTTTAGATACTGAGGCACCCAGCTCAGACGAGCAGTCTTATTCTGCTCAAACTTGCTCTTCTAATGAGATTACTAGAGGAGGTCAAGGGGAGATGAGAGCAAGA
>NW_003556508.1:0-1378 GCF_000090795.2 Amphimedon queenslandica
ATAATAACTTTAATATTATTCTCCTTAAAGCCTGCGTTACCGAGGCTACTAATAAGCTCTCACTTCCAGACACGCACTCATCCAGTTTAACCAGTTTCATAACCTGTTCAACCAGTTCTGAGCACTTTGGCGATATCGCTAGCCATGCCTCCTCAGTACCTGCCGAGGGCAAGGCCTCTTCCTCCTCCTCACTGGTTGAGGAGGGTAAGAGGGTTCCCATTGGGTTCTTAGCTTTGAATTGGTAGGTGGGTGGGGCCAGGTTTGAGTCTGAGAGTCCAAGTGCTTGTAATAATGAACTCATCGAGTTTGAGACTGTAACATCCAAACCAGCCAAATAGTGTTGTGCTAGTTCCAACGGAACTAGAACTAAATCTATTTTAGTACACCTATTTTTTTCCTAGTTCTAGTTCCAAGAACTAGAACTAGAACTGAACTACATTGATACAAAAAACCAAAACTAGAACTAAAACTAGAATTTGACAAATTAAAGCACTGGAACTAAAACTAGAACTAAAGATTTAGCTATTAAGAACTTGAAACTAAAACTAAAACTAAAATGTGCACTTGTAAATCACTAGAACTAAAACTAGAACTAAAACGCTACCCTTTTAATAACTGAAACTAAAACTAGAACTGAAATCGAGCCCTTTTAATAACTAAAACTAAAACTAGAACTAAAATGGTACCCTTTTGAATAACTAAAACTAAAACTAGAACTAAAATGCTACCCTTTTAAGTTATTAAAATTAAATTTCATTAAAAATTTATAAAAATCACCTAGAAATGGTGTATTAGTAGGACTAAAACTAGAACTATAAGGCCAGAATCAGAATTTGGCATGGAACTAAAATTAAAACTAAAACTAAAACGGAAGTACAAGTAGAACTAAAACTAGAACTGAAACTAGAAATGAAGTACTGGTAAAACTAAAACTAAAACTAAAACTAGAAATGGAGTACTGGTAGAACTAAAACTAGAACTAAAACTAGAAATGGAGTACTGGTAAAACTAAAACTAAAACTAAAACTAGAAATGGAGTACTGGTAAAACTAAAACTAAAACTAAAACTAGAAATGGAGTACTGGTAAAACCAAAACTAGAACTAAAACTAGAAATGGAGTAGTTGGTAGAACTAAAACTAGAACTAAAACAGAAAATAGAGTACTGCACAACACTAATTGGGCTTCTTGAGAAGTGTTATGCTAGTGAATGGGGGTTTTACCATTGATTTTCTTCCTATTTTCACTAATATTACATTTCGCTAAATCAGGGTCCCCTTTAAAACGCTAAAATTTTAGAGCACAATTAATACCTACCCTAAGGTAAATGGTACCGTAAATTGCAATAACTTTAGTTTTCAAATAGGAAAATTTTGCTT
>NW_003556509.1:0-1377 GCF_000090795.2 Amphimedon queenslandica
AATAAAATGCAACACTTGAAACTAAAAACATTATATATATATAACAATTTTGTGGATTTCATGTCTACTCAAACTACCGTATAGCTTGATATTTTCGTGGGTCGATATTTTTGTGGGTCGATATTTTCATGGTTTGCTCCTAGTGGGGCAATTCGTGGTTTAATTTTTGTGATTGACAGTTTACATATCCTGTAAGGGGATGGCACTTCAATGATTTCGTGGGTTTAAATTTCATGGGCAGCCCGTCACCACAAAAATCACGAAATTTACATTCCACGAAAATTTCAAGCTATACGGTATAATTCATAGCAGAATAAAATGTAGCTTTGCTAGGCAGACTCTAATTTACCAAATAAGAGTGCACCTAGTATAAATTCGTGTTTTCATTGTTTTGATTAGCATGTGCAAAACCGAATGCTCATCTCTTTAAACAAGCTCAAGTACCAAAATATTGGATTAGTTAATGCATTAATTTATTACTTTTTATATTAATTTTCCTGAAGTTGCTTGAGACATCAAGCTAGAAAAATGAAAGCAGTAAAGTAGTTTCAATTGGAAATCTTCGCTATTTGTTGTATTATACACAACCACATCTTTACTAAAATAAACAAATTGTTTCAGCCTGAAGGCCTTCATCAGCTGTACAAAAATAAAAACTAACACTACTTATAACACATGGTACACCTAATAATAAAAATAAATAAATAAAATACAAAAAGTTAATAATAAAATAATAAGATAGAAATAAACACATTAATGACATAATAAATGATAAAACAAAATTTTTGACAGTAATGAAGTTGGAGCGATCAGTGTACAGAGAGAGAGTTACATGCATTTCCTTACTTGTCTAATTTTATCACCATCAAATTAAGGCAATCCAGTCAGCACTTGTAGTCACAGAAAGACAGCATAATACTATATTCCATATAACCAGAGAGTTTTATGGCTAAAAACTTTTGTGGTTTGGTGGCTCCCAGTATATTTCTATTCAGGAATCATCAGTGTAGCTTCCATCATGCCTAGCTCTCATTAACCTGCAAATATTTTGTGGTTTTCAATTTTGTGGTGTCAATCCAAACCATGAAAACCATGAAAGCTTTTGACCACAAAACTTTCCAGCTATATGGTAATAGCACAGTATGTTCCACTCTTGTTAAAAGACTTACCATGGCATGGGCAGTTTCTACTAAATTTCACCATGGTAACAGTGATTTCATTGGGTTGACCATACATAAATGTTATTCAAATGATATAGATAATGTAATCTGTTTTTTGAATTATCAAAAAATTCTTGCCTTTTAACTTGACTTTATTCAGCAGGCATACATTAGATTTATCTCTTTTTATTACCTTATTGTTAAATGTATATGAGCT
>NW_003556510.1:0-1377 GCF_000090795.2 Amphimedon queenslandica
ATGAATCTAATATCCATTTCTACTGATATTCGCAAAATAAGTAATAATGTTATTACTGTGTTTTAGCATTTATATCTTTTATTTAGTGGCAGATCCTGTTAGTGAGATATTGCAGTGTTATATTGGTAGACTAGCTCAAGTTGTTCTTACTGAGGAATCAGTTGATCTCTTACATACAGAGGGATTGATATCTAAGGATACATTAACAGAAGTGAAGAGTTGCGGTTGTTCATTGGTAGGAGATCCAATGTTACTAATATTAAGTGCTGTAGCTGAAGATCATAGCAAGTTATGTACTCTGACAAGCATTCTAATGAAATCAAAGGAAGCAGTGTCTTTAACTAGTGATATAATAATGGAATATGGTAAATGAAAAGTTTTATAAATACACTTAACTTATATTGATAATACAAAAGGAAAGTCATTTCCTTCAGCAGTAACAGTGATGCCATCTTGTCAACAAGCAAGTACTTCAACATCTTCAAGTAATGATATAATATAATATATATACATTGACTATTATAATAAATACAGGATCTGGACAATTACAAGATAGTAGTAGTGAGAATCAAGCAACTATCAATACTGATGTTACTGAACAAGGTTAGTAACATTAATTATACCCAAATCAATGTCTTTACACTATATGTAGTGGAGACCATCATACTTTACCCTGACGATAAAGCTGAGTTTGATAGAATGGATCATAAGCTTGGTACACTTATTCACAATACTATTCCACTCATTAAAGCAGCCATACCATCTGTGGATGATTTGAAGACATACATTGGAAGGTGCCAGAAAAAATTAAAGCTTCGATTGAAAGATGCCAATAGCTTTGATGATGTAATGGAAGTGATTGAGGATGAGTGTTCTATCACTAACGTTGCTCTATTGGAGACTATAGTGAACAAATACTCAATACAAGATGCTGGAGACATGATATTAGCTTATCAGACACACTTGGATGAATTCTGCAAGAACAAATTAACAATGTTTTGTGATCATCAGCTTAAAAAATTATCCTTTTCTCTCCTCACTTGTGAGACGATCAAATTTGTTTTGAAATGGAATCCAGATGACCATTCTTTCTCCAATATCAAAGCCCTCCTATGGAAAACGTTCAAGGATAATCAAGTGGAGGTGGTAGTGATCAAGGAAGGGAACTCCATCATTGTTACTTGTTATGCTCCTCATTATCTGATGGAGAGTTTACTAGTGACAGCTAGAGATAACGTTGATATGCTAAAGGAGATGGGATTGATTAGTTTAACTATTGGTTACTATACTGTGTATGATGAACATGCAATTGATGAGGTTAGTGAATGTATGTGTATATAAATTAATGGTATACTTTAATATTTGATAGGAGGTGAA
>NW_003556511.1:0-1377 GCF_000090795.2 Amphimedon queenslandica
AGCATGGTATGTAAGCGACACATCAAAAGAAGCAAGTGCATCTCTTTGATATTCATGATTGGAAAGATGACATTTATCATCACTTGACTCACTCACTTCATCGTCAGTCTCGATTTCATATCCTGGTGTGGTTATAAAAGCTTTCTTTACATTAGATGCACTATCAGTGACTATATGCTTTACTTTTGATGTATCGAAGTCTGCAATAACTTCATACCAAGTTGCAATATTCTCTTCCGTTTGCCTCCCAATCACATGTTTACAAGCTATCATGACAAATTCAAGTTCCCAGCTACCGTAAACGTAAAAATTTTCGTGGCGGATAAATTTTCGTTTTTTTCGTGGGCCACACAGATCCACGAAATTTTAATGCAAGGGTGTGGTGGTTAATTCAATAGACCACGTGACAGCCACACGTACTGACCATGAATATTACTCGTCTCTCTTTCACACTTCAGCATCTCTGCTTCCCAGATCTCCTTATATACATGGTAACCCCTGATAACTGAAAAGATAGCGAAGGTACACATGAGGTAGGCATCTCTGCAGGTGTCGCCATGTTGCCACGTGGTCAATAAATTAATAAGATTGGGTAACGCCTACCACGAAATTTTTAATGCACGAAAATTAATTTTTATGAAAAATTTGCAAAAAAACACGAAAATTTACACCACGAAAATTTTTACGTTTACGGTATTAGAGAAGTTATCCCAATCACGGAACACATCAGTCGGTTTGACCACTAGTCGATTATAAGATTTAGTGTTTGTGCTCCTTCCAAATTTCTAGTAACCATTAATCTCACTTCATCATACTTTTTCTTGTGGAAAAGTGCTTTCTGCTCGGCAGTTGATAGGGAGGATCCAATCTATTAATGAATATTTTGAAGTGTTTACTTTCCACTAATGTCAAAGGCATAAGTATGAAGCTTACTAACTCCTCGGTAACAAGTACCTGCTTTGGGTGCTTTGAATCATCCTTTTTGTCAGTATGTATCAAATGACTTAAAGTCTCCTGTTTATCATTAGATCAAATTCATGCTTATGAGCACGTCTCTATATATTTTGCAGCATATAAGTGAATAATGGTACCAACAGAGTATTGTAATTATCTCACCAAATGTTTCCACCCGTTAGTGGTACTCTTAACTGAACCAGCGATCTCCTTAGGACAGTATCTACACTTAACTTTGAAGTCTCCAGTGGGCAAGTCATCTGGTACTTGAAAGTGTTTAAGTACAACTGGGATACTTAGTAGTAGCCATTTTGAAAATATGCTTACTAAAACTGCACCTGTGGTAACACTATATTTAACACCTGAAAACTGTTAGTTCTGATTGCTATACTGATAGTATTTATAAATGTACTTCAATGTACT
>NW_003556512.1:0-1377 GCF_000090795.2 Amphimedon queenslandica
AATGGCTGCCAGATCTACAGTGAAAAGAAGTTTTATCAGAGGAAAGAGATACTTAAAGGACCAGTGGGACACATTGCTATGGATACTGGCCTCTTTTGGAGTCCTTTATCTGTTTGAAGTCGCTTCAAATATTTTATTTAATCCTTTGGTAAAAAGGTAAGAATGGAAATAATTCATACTGGATCTTTTGATTTTTTTCTCTTTTAAAGAGGATGGCAGGCTGTTTCTTTCATCTCCCTGGTAATAGGAGCTGTTTGCGTATACAAAATAGCAAAAAGAAGTCCTCGTTTAAAGCTGACTGATTGGGACAGTACTTGGACTCCTACCATTGGCTTTATTGGCGGAGTGATGGGTACTATAAGGTACTCTTGTTGCTATTAATAGCACTCAATTTATTGTGTTACTATTTTTAGTTTTATTGTATCGATGTGGCCGGTATGGCAGTATTGGACTTTGTTCATTGTTGCTGTTCTGTTCATGGGATTCATTTCAATCGTTTCATTAATTTAATTTTTTATTATTGAAAATTAATAATTATTATTTTAACAGTCACACACAAGACACAACCAATCAAGCAATCAAAATAAACTATAGTTAATTTTATTAATAATAATTATATAAACATTATAATTTCAGTAGTGTCTTTGTTTTTTTTCAATCGTTATAAATGCTTTCTGTGTCCTTTTTCTGACCCTCAAAGTTTCCATAAGCTTCAAACTCTTCAACATAACGCATCAGTAACAAATAAACCATCTTATATTGTACCTAATGTTAATCATCAATCATCATGAGCTAATAATAATAATATCATCATTTACTGGTGTGGTTATCAATCCTGGCTTGCAAGTCCTCATATTGTACAATATCTCATAAATATTAACCTGCTGTTCGATTTTCATTTGCTGTATTGAAGTATAGAGCACACAGAAGACTCCACTCCTTGATACTGTATCACTGAAGGAGTTCATGTACATGTATATAAAAGTACTTGTATGTATATCATTGCTGTTTTTTGTTGCTTACCTGCAGTGTACCAGTATTGGATTATTTCCTGTTTTTCTTTGTATTTTTTCAATTTCTTCAATGGCTGATAATATCCCAACTCTCTCTGTATGTGAGAGCTCATCACTCACTATATTACTAAGAGGTAACTGGATGAGAATGATAGTCTGCTCCTCACCAGCCTATTGCATGTAAATAAAGTGGATATTAATATAAACATTTTATCATCATCATCATCATAATCATCATCATTATTATTTGACCTGTGTATCAAGGACTCTTAGTATAGTTTGAGTATAATAATTATCGATGTTCATCTCATGGTGCTTTATGCGATAGAAATCAAAATTCTCTCACTGTCATATGTGCTGGCCA
>NW_003556513.1:0-1377 GCF_000090795.2 Amphimedon queenslandica
TTATTAATGATACTATCCCTGAGGGGGAGGAGTCTGTCACTATTGGGTGGAGCCTGTCATCGTCCACACCCAGTGTGATACTAATGGACCCCATCACATCAACCATCACCATAACTTGTAAGTTTAGTCTTTTCTGTACAGTATAGCCTCTCTTAATGGACACTCTCTATAGCGTACACCTCCATTTAACGGACAGCACCTAGTGTACCAATTACATTCCTTACTGTATAAAATAACCTCCACATAAAGGACACCTCTGTATAACAGAGACACAGTGTCCATTATATAGAGGCTAGTCAGTACATTATACATGATTCTTTCTCTTCCTCCTATAGCTCAGTTACTAGTATCAGTGTTAAATGATTCTATGATATCAGTGGCTGAAGGAGCAGCTGTTAAGATATGTTTGATGTTGAATGGAGTGGGCGGAGTCATTGGTGTTAATGTTAGCTATTCTATTTGTGGAAACACTAGTGGTGAGCTAATTGATAATTACATGTACATTGTATCTTCTTCACTTAATTGTTTTAAAATCTACTTTTCTAAATTATTATTAGATTATTCTGGTCTAGCACCATCAGGAAATATTGGTTTCACCACTGATGTATCTTGTATCACATTAACTATTACAAATGATAGTATCATTGGGAATAATAGATCAATAAATATTCAATTTGGATCAGTAACTGGAGCTACGCTGTCTCCTAATAATAATACAATAGAGATCAATATAATGGATAATACTGGTTAGTATCAGTGTTAATACATCAGTGTTAGTATCAGTGTTAATGTATCAGTGTTAGTATCAGTCTTAATGTATCAGTGTTATTGCTAATATTTCATTTATGTAGATGTATCAGTGTCAATCAATTCTTCAGTAACAGTATATGACAATTCCTCATCAGTTGAATTATGTGCAACATTAAGTAATGATAATATAACCTTTGATGGAGATAGTCCGACACTTTCAGCCACTACTGAAGGAAATGCTACCTCAGGTAGTCTATGTAGTAACATTATTAGTATGTGGTTTTTATTTATTTATTATTGTACATGTACTGTAGATGTGGATTATAGCCTTGTTTCAATGGATGTCATTCCAAATGTTCCTGGTTGTGGATCAGTATCAATATTGAATAATGGCACTGTTAGGGGGGATAGACTACTGACTATCAACTGGACACTAATGTCTTTACCTCAAATCAGTGGTGACAGGATCAGTCTTGATACTGAATTAACTGATATTAATATCATTGATACTGATTGTAAGTGTTAACGTGTTGGTAACACCATACATTCACCTGTAACTTTAATTGTCACTGACTTTATGATCAAATTTTATAAAATAATAACTTTCATGCATCTTTCATTTATTGT
>NW_003556514.1:0-1377 GCF_000090795.2 Amphimedon queenslandica
GTTCATTAGTGGTGGTACATTAGTACAAAACTGATGAACCTGAAAAGAATACATAGCCATGTTTTCTTAAGCAGGTAATCCCAACACAGTAAACACACCATGGGATATCAATATTAAGTACAATATAGACTATACATTATAATACATGGTACATTTATTACACGTTACCTATAATACATTATAATACTATAGTCTGTCTATCATTTAACACTACTATTCACTATATTGCTATCATAGCAAACTTACAGATACAATGAAATGTAAAGTCCAATTTACATTCCCTCTTTCCTTATCAGTTACATATAACTCTACATCTACTGTATAGAATAATCACTTTAGGCTCTCAATAAGTATAATTACTTACTTGTTGATTCAAATCCAACAGTTATGTTACTAGTAGATCCATTCCCAGCTTTATTAGTAGTTGTAATGTTAAACAGATATTGTTTATTGGTTGGGTTCATTGGACAGTAAGTGTAGTTAGTGATAGAGTCATTAAGGTACTGTTGATCAGTTCCTACACTGATTATATACTGTACTGTTAGTCCTGGTAGTGTGACTGGAGGATACCAACTGATAAACATACAACAAAAATCTAACTGATATCCTGTAAAATTACTGACACTATCAGGTGGACCTGTCAATAAAAAATTTAAATTATCATTGCCATCAGGTAATTGTGCTTTCAATAACTGAATGTGTTATACTGACCTTGTACATATAGATATGCTGGTTCAGTGGTAGGTCCATTATTATTGCGTGCTTGGCAGGCAACTTCTGTACCATTTACTTCATTTGTTGCTGTTATGATGAGTGATGCTATTCCAGCAGAAGTTAATTCTAAACCCTCAACTGATGGATAAGTCACAAAAGAGGGATTATAAGTAACATTAGTAGCACATTCAAATGTCACATTATCATTGGCATATACATATTGTGTCACTGGTACAATAGTGAAGGAGATACTACCTGCAGCTGAAACTATAAACAGTGTAAAAAAGTAAATTTAAAATTACTTACCATGAGTAATAAGGAAAAAAAGATTTATTAGAGAAAGTATTATTTTCTTCATACTAGTAGCTTCTGCTAGCTAAAACAGTAATCCAACAACTTCAGTTGTTCTAGCTTATATAGTTAATACAAACTTCGTCTAATAATAAATTAACTATGTCTCAAATTATTATTAAAAATTATAAATTTCAGTTATTGCACACATTCAAAGGCAAAGTACTTATTTTAAACTCTCACACACAATACAATTCCCAACAATAACAATTATAGTTTAGATAACTCATCAGCTAATTCATACTCATCAACATCAGCTGATCTCAAAACACTCAATAAAGTAAACCATGTAAACGGCCAAGTACCCATTTC
>NW_003556516.1:0-1376 GCF_000090795.2 Amphimedon queenslandica
CTGCTCATCTACACCAATCAATGGAGACATCACCTATTGTAAGGAGGAATTAGTGCTAAGGTCATGATAGTCATTGAACTTGTACATATACAGGGACATGCTCTGTTGTTAATTAGGTGAAAATATTCAGTAATTTTCTACTCACCATGATACAGAGCATGTATTAGCACACTCTATCATCACACAATGCTTACCTCAAGCTAATGATTGATTGTCATTGATTGATCATTCAATAATTTAATTAATAGCTTCCATTTTTAGGCGGGAAGAGAGATCACGTGATACCTGAAAAAGAAAAAGCGGGTAACACTCACTCTGTTTTGAGGAAGAAAAGGCAGAAACTGCAAGAGAGCAAGAAATAAATCATAAAATGCCTTTGAAAAAGAAAGGAAAGGTTAGTTAACGCGATTAACTGCCTCCCAAAATTTTCTCATTGAGTTTTCACCAGTAAATGACTTCATTTAGTGTTACAACATGTAATGGAGGGGGGACACGTTAATGAGTATTTTATATTTGAGGGGAAGGAAAATTAATTGATAGTGTACCTGTACTGTAAACTGTTGCTAATGCTGGACTGTGGGTTTTAATTTGACTAATTATTAGCATGGTCATTCAAAATGGTGGGACTAGTAGCTGTTAATTACATTTTTAAACTTCATCATTACCAGCTTATTAATATATTTAATGTCTCTTGTCTCTGTTAGTCTGAGGAGACCCCAGCAGAAGTGGAGGTACCAGTAGCTTCCAAGGAAGAGGAGCAGCCAGAGGAACCAGTTGAGGCAGAGGATCCTGCACCTGAAGACACTAAAGAGGAGGCCTCAGCCGCCCCTCCCCAGAAGAGAGGAAGAGGGAGACCCAAGAAGGACCCTAATGCACCACCAAAACCAAAGGCAGCTCCTAAAACTAAAAAAGCTAAAATTGTAAGTGGATACACGGCAACTAATTAATTGATAATAATGTTCTGTTTGTTAGACTGAAGAGTCTGATGGAGCAGAGGCGCCTAAGAAACGTGGTCGTCCACGCAAAGTAATTAATAATATTCAAATTAATTGATAATGTTTTCTTGTGTATAGAATCCTGAAGCTGCCCCTACTGATAAACCGAAAAGAGGCAGAGGGCGTCCTCGTAAGAATCAGGAACCAACATCAGAAGGAGATGAAGAACCCACACCAGCAGAAGAATAGAATAGAACACGAAACAAATTAATAAATGAATACATTATTAGTCTAACCTGTTGTCTCCCCATTATTATTATTATTATTATTAATTATTCTTCATTATCATGTCATACACACACACATAGTCCATTATTTTCTGCTTTCTTTCCTTTACTACTATTAGTTTTGTGTGTTTTTATTAATTAAAATAAGTTTCAT
>NW_003556517.1:0-1376 GCF_000090795.2 Amphimedon queenslandica
GAGATTAGACATGATCTCTAAAAGTGAAGAGGAGGCATAGCTACGAGAGGTAACAATTACTGAACATTGGTCTAACTTCTCTTTACAAATGATACTAGCAGCTAATGAAGACTGTCTGAGTTGTTCACTTAGTTCATCCCAACCATCAAATATTATCAGTAATCCTTCTCCGTCCCTCTCCTCAAACCATTCAGGTACATTTTTATATCTATTAAGTTGACACACAAACAGGTCAGCTAGTGTAGTAGCTGTAGCTATCTTGCTATTCCTTAAAGGACAGTAAAGTACCAAGTCATACTGTTGGTGTACAAGTGGTCCATTAGACCACATATTTAACAGTTTACGACAGAGTGTGGTCTTGCCAATACCAGGAGGACCGTCTATTACTACTCTGAGAGACAGAGAACTATCTGTGGGTTGGAGGACATCGTCAACACTTATCTCTTTGTTTTCAGTTAGTTTAACTGTTTCATCAACTTGTCCTCTTAGCAGATGCCAAGCTGATTCTGCTTGTGTGCTGGAGTCTTGTTTTTCTACTAGTGCTAGTCTTCCAAAGAAATCTTTTCCAATTCTTGGTGGCCAGTCTGTAGCAACAATAGGTTGGTGTTTGTAGTGTTGTCTTATATTGTCAGCATATCCTTGAACATCATCAGGTATTGAACTAATGGGTTTAGCTACATCAGACTGACCTATTGATCAAGATACATAAAAACAATGTATACACAATAAATAATTTATTACCTCTTATATTAGTAACTGGTGTATTGGATATATCATCAACTGGTGATGGTAGTACAGTATGTGAACTGACATTATCAGGTATAGACTGACCTAATGTATTGAGATATAATGACTATATTGATCACTGATAATGTACACACACACACTCACCTAACTGGTGTAATATAAAGGTAGCAATATCTGTTAGTGTACGATGTTGTTGGTTTATTAATACATGGCATATATCAATAAGATACTGCTCTGGATTAAGAGTGGATTCCAACTGTTGCTCAATGACATTCACGAGTTTAGTTGATTTAGTGTAACTGTCTATTCCTATTACTAGCATCTCTTGTCTGAATAGTTTTGGTATTAATCTTGCAGCATGAAGCTCATTTGTTATTCTCAATAAATCACCAGAAATAGCATCAGTGAGTTTACTAGAATGAGTCCTTAATATATCCTTTGGATTACCTGCAGTAGTGTATCAGTTAATGAGTGTTGTATTAAGTGTATGTTTACCTGTTATAGGACCAGGATTGAGTTCAACATCTCCTGATAAGAGGAGGAGGAGAAGTAAAACCAAATAGTAGATCAGGTCAGAGCTACTCCCAATAGTAGCTATAAACAAGACTAATGACTGGAGGCAGTGGATC
>NW_003556518.1:0-1376 GCF_000090795.2 Amphimedon queenslandica
ACAAGTGTGATTGCATCCATTGCTCTCATCATCACATTCATTGATATCTAGCAGTAGCTACATGTGTATTCTAACAATTACGCAGATCATATTCTAGTCAATATCCAGAATTACAAGAACAAGTGTAACTGCCATTGGTATTAGTGCAAACTTGATTACAACCTCCATTAAAGGTATGACACTCACTGATATCCGTTGAAAAAGAATAACAATTTTTGATGTGTCATGCAAATTATATGAGCAATAATTCAAAAAATACCTTACAATAGTTTATTTTGAGTGAAGTATTTTTGTAAAATTTCTATTTGCCAAACATTCATAAGAATAATAAATAAATGAATATTTCATGCCATAAATTTTTCTGAACAAAGGCTGCATCACAAAATTTGCATAAATATTTCACCTTGACAATAAACCAGTGAATGGCTACATTCTATACCAGTGCAGTTCATACTGTTAGTGTCCAATGTGTATCCACTGAGACAAGAGCACCAATAACTCCCATTGCTATTGATACACAGCTGTTCACAGCTTTCATTATTAATCGCACACTCATTAATATCTTAATGTTAAACAATATTGTCATAATTAACTTATCAACTAATACCTTCACAAGTGTGTCCATCAGTATTCAAGGAGTAACCTGATTCCCAAGTACAGTAATAGCCACCAGCTGCATTGATACAATAACATCAAGAGTACATGGCCATCATGTACTCTTGATAATATGCACAGCCACCATTGGATATTAAACATTCATCAGAGATAAGGCGTGATTTTAAGACCAATGATTTAGCCGAACTTCAGAGTTTACTGTTAATTTAGTAAACATCAGTGTGGGAAGAAAACTCTTGTATCATCCTAAACAGTGATAAACATAGGTAAACAATGATAAAAGGTGATAAACATAAGTAAACAATGATAAACAATGATAAACATAGGTAGACAGTGATAAACAGTGATAAACATAAGTAGACAGTGGTAAACAATGATAAACAGTGATAAACATAAGTAGAGACTGGTAAACAATCATTAACAGTGATAAACATAAGTAGACAGTGGTAAACAATGATAAAAAATGATAAACAGTCATAAACATAGGTAAACAATGATAAACAGTGGTAAACGATGATAAACATAAGTAGACAGTGGCAAACAATGATAAACATAGGTAGACAGTGATAAACAGTGATAAACATAAGTAGACAGTGGCAAACAGTGATAAACATAGTAGACAGTGGCAAACAATGCTAAACAGTAATAAACATAGGTAAGCAATCATAAACATAAGTAGACAGTGGTAAACAATGATATACATAAGTAGACAGCGGTAAACATAAGTAAACAAAGGTATGTTACCTATTAAATCAGTGCAT
>NW_003556519.1:0-1376 GCF_000090795.2 Amphimedon queenslandica
AGCATGAAAGCTGAACTATAATGTACATGTATAATTGTACAAGAGGCCCAATTTCATAAGATCGATATAATTTACGGCTGCTCATTTTGGGTTGGATGAAGCCATGTGAGTGATGATAGGAGGAGCAACTAGCAAGAACTGACCAATCATACTCTGCCAGAGGAAGTATCAAGCAAGAGATTACAAAGCAACTGGCAAGTGATTCACTGCAGAATGCCAGTAGTGTATTAATTTCCTCTTTATCAATTCCCTAATCTGTCAGTACCTCTCTCTCTCACTCCCTTGTAGTCTATAGAGTGTACATTACTTATTATTGTTGCTACATTAACAGTTTTTATTAATTAACATTTTAAGAGGAGGAGAAGGAGGGAGAGATTGGAAAACATAATAATAATAATAATAACTGAGGCTCAGAAAAATAATAGCACAGTATTAATAACAATAATAATAATAATAGCAGTAATAATGATAATAGTAATAATAATAATAATATTAATACCAATAAGAGCAATAAAATAGTAAATAAATAGATTAAGTTAATTGCAATATGCTACCAGCATCTAATGAGAAGAAAGAAGGCGGAAAAGAGTGAAAAAAGAAAAATTATTTCAATTTTAATCAAAAAATTTGTCAAAAAGTACATGTACATATAATACAGCTTCATATCTTTTGTGGCCTCAAATTTTTGCGATTTGACGCATGGGATTTCATAAAAAATAATCATTAAAATTTTCATGAATAAGCTAATTAGACATAAAATTATAGCAAGATGTGGCTTTGGACATTGGTATTTAAAATCAAGAAAAATCACAAAAATTGACAAAAAATTTGGATCTACACATGTACATGCATACATGTATGTACTACACAACTTACTACAAAACATGAACATCAAGTTTAACATGTACATGTACAACTCTCCTCTCTCTCTCTCTCTCTCTCTCTCTCTCTCTCTCTCTCTCTCTCTCTTACTTGCTATATCCAGTTTATGTTCAGTATCTTCTTGAGTATTTTCAAATTGTTGCAGCTGCTGAGCTGAAGGGGTAGAGGGAGAGAGAGAGGTCCTTGTGTTGTTGTTGATGTCTTCATAATTTCCGGAGTAGTAGCGAACATCTCTGTCTCTATCCTCTTTTAGTTTTGATATAATTGAACTGATGTCTTGAGAGAAGGATTGATTGGCAGAGATAAATTCTATGAGAGAGAGAGAGAGGGAGAGAGTTAACTTGAGACAGAATTAAAATAGACAATTACACATGTACACTTGAACTGATTCTGATTGAAATTGAATGTTTAAAGTTAATCAAAAATTGGATAAAAGTCCCTGTACTATATAGTACAGGGTCGGGGCTAAATTTCACCAAAAATAAAAGGAGAGA
>NW_003556520.1:0-1376 GCF_000090795.2 Amphimedon queenslandica
ATCAGCATCAGATGAATCAAGTGCAGTCCAACTGACAGTGATAGTGGTAGCTGTCTTGTTGACCTCAGTAAGAGAAGAGGGAGCAGTTGCTGGTACTAATATTATTGGTATCAAGAATTATTAGCATTCATAAACATTACCTTTTACAATTACATCACGTGTTCTAGTTGGTTGACCAGCAACTTGCACTACACACTGATACATTTGATCTCCAGTGGTTAATTGACTGATTGATCCACTACTGACAGTCATTCCATCCCATGTGATATCAACAGTATATCTTACTGTGTAGCTAAAACTAACTAACACAGTACCAGGACAAGTACTACTTCGATCCTCACAATTAGTGTAACTAGCCAGTGCAGTACTACCAATGTTCACACTAATACCATAACCATAGTGTCCAATTTTAGTACAATTCAGTTTGTATTCCTGAGGATATACTGTCATATCAGAAGGAAGATCAGCAACAGTAAATGATTCTATCTCTGCAAATCCTACAAATAAAAATTATTACATCAGTAAGTGATTATAGTCTCCTCTTACTGAATATATTAGCAAAGATGATGTTAGTGTTAGGATCTGAACAATCAATGGGTAGACAACACTTGTACCAGCCTTCTTGAGCTGCTGGTAGCCCCTGAGCAAGATAAAGATTGAGAGTAGCATTAGGTGAAGTGACAGAAGTACAACGAAAAGGATCGTTGTTAGTATTGTCACAGTCAACAGGATCATCAGGATCAGCAACTCTAACCCACTGACCAGTAGTTAGACTAGTACCAGGTAACACACATGATATAGCTTCATTAGCTGCATTGACACTACTATCCCAAAAATATGATCCATTAGTATAACAGTCTCCATTATATCTCAGGTAGATACCTATAAAACCTATACAGTTGTTATACACATCCAGTGTCTTACCTGAGGAAGGTGGACATTGACTAATAGCTTCACTGATACTCAACAAGATAGCAGCTGTTACAATGAGTGACATTGCCATCTTTGTATAAATACTATAATTGTTCTAGCTTTGAAGCACCCTTCAAAATAATGATTTTAAATAACCAGGTAATGTAAACATAAACATTTTTTAATGGTTATTATTAATACTCCATTAGCTAGGAATTTCATTAATTTTATATACGGTATCCGCCCACACATCATAATTGGCTGCCATTTTGTAGTAGTCTCGCGTAGCCAGACCACACCCTCCGTGCCTACGGGTGGGTCTGGCAAATTGACCATACTCCGCTCGTTCTGGTTCACCCAAAAATGGGTGAAGTGGATGCATCAAGTGAGTGCTTGATTCTTTCTGGCAGGGAGCTCAAGAGCAGGACCTAAAAGGCAAAAGGCTTCTTTTACTTGATAGATAT
>NW_003556521.1:0-1376 GCF_000090795.2 Amphimedon queenslandica
ACTGATGAGTAATTGGTAACAGCATAATGCATAAATAGTAGCTATCTATTATTATTTGTAATTATTTTTATTATTATTTAGAATGAAGTGTTTGATCACAGCGGCAATGGTCAGTGGAGCCAGTAGTATCAGAGGAAGAGGAGGAGGAAGAGGAAAGGAAATACTAACTGTACGTGTACATGTATTATTACTCTTTCTTGCTCTATATTTCTTTTGTATTTATTATTAAATTTTTGCTCATTTTGTAATTCACTTGTTGTATGCTTTTAATAAAAACCTGATTATTATTGCAATAGGCATAAACACACGTACATTAACTCAGCTGGTGACATCATGACATGAGGATAATGTGTAAAGTGGGCTGTCACAACAATTCAAATAGAAAAACAAGTCACGAGTTTTCTAGTAGCAAAGAAAGATATTTTGTTATTGATACATGTAGATATGCTCCTACAGCAATAAAAGGTTCATAATTCAAGGAGTAGTCTACATCAAAGACTTTCTAAAAGTTGTGTATAGATGTTAATTTATGTAAGAGTCAAACAAGTGGTCTTGCAGTTAGTGTCAAGACCCAAGGAAGTTACCTGCATGTACATTTGTCAGTGTTTTGCAGTCAACAGCATTCAGTGCAATCATATATAACTGATTCTGATAGTGTATATCTAGCTTAGCAATAACAAAAACAAAATAATAAGAAAAACAATAATAATAACAAATTATTACTGCAGATACTTGAGCTAATAAAAAATAAAGAAAAAGAATAAATGCAATATGACAAAAATTATAAAACATGTCAGTAACAAATTTAGCTCTAGAGTGATAATATACAACACACAGAGTTCAGTGCTAGTCCAGCCACTGTATGATGGCATCATTAAACACGGACTGATTGGTGTGCCAGTGGGTATATGCTTGACTCCTGGTATCTCATACACTTTAATTTTACTGGCATTGTTCAGCGTTTGGAGTCATTAGTGTAGTACTAGTGGAAGTAATTAGAAATAGCTTAATAGAAAGGTATCTTGTTAGAGGTTAGAGGTGAGCTAAAATTAGCTTGATGTTAGCTGTTGTCACCTTTTCAGCGATCTGTTCACATCTCAAAAGTGAGAACAAGAACAGCAAGTTAAAATTTTATTTTTTTTTTTAGTTTCGTAAAGGCCAAAAGTTTGATTATATGACACAAAAACAATAAAAAGTTAAGTTTCATTTTTAACAGCAAGTCAAAAAATTTATAGCTGGAATCAGCTCAAACTTTCTACACAACATAAGAACATCAATATGTATCAGAAAATGTAATAGAATTTGGGGGTAATTTCGGAGCCATTTTTTGGAAAAAACCATGTGCTACAAGAACATAAAAAATTTAAAAAAACAAG
>NW_003556522.1:0-1376 GCF_000090795.2 Amphimedon queenslandica
AAGAGATACAAGCAGCTATTAAGGATACGAAATGAGGAGTCATTTTTTTCCAAAAATGGGTGTACGTTTTTCTAGCTGGAAACTGCGTGGGCGGCCTGTGCATAGAGGGTGTTCCGGTTAAGGCTAGGCAAATTATGCTTCAATTTCTGCCTATTATGCTTTTAGGCACTGCTCAAAATTTCATCCTATTATGCTTTGAAATAAATCCAATTATGCTCATTTTATGCTCATTTTATGCTCATACTTTATGCTTTAATCAAGTATCGACTATCAAGTTACATGTATGTATCTGTTATAATTGTAATGAATAATGCCAGAATCTAGAAATGTTTCCAAAGACTTTGAGTCACTGGAAAATAGAGTAGCCTAAGTTATTGTACTAGTGCTTGTGTACCACCATCTGCCATATTGAACTGCAATTTCATGTGGTCAGGGGTATATGGACAAAAAATTTTGACCCATTATGCTCCAATTATGCCAGCATAATCACTTGCCCTATTATGCTCCAAATTATGCTAGCATAATTTGCCTAGCCCTAGTTCCGGTATCGAGTTCTTTTCTCTGTGTCCCAGTGTTGTAAAAAATCAACTACAGTAACAGTATGCATTAATAAAAAGCAACAGTTTCCATAAAGCTAAGGACAAATCAATAAAATAAAAATTAAAAATTTAAATTCAGTATGTATAATTTTCAACTGTTGCAAAATTCATCCAGTGTAGTGACCCTTTTAACAACATCATAGCTTAATGCAGTAGTTATTGTGCCAACAGCAGCAACAATAACAGTAGGGATCCATGAAAATGGCAACACTACCATAAATATTGTGAAAGTTCCTATTGCAAAAACTGTCTTTGCTAAAAGGAAAATTATAATAGTTGCAAATAAAACATTAGTTTAAAAACTTACTTGCTTTGTGATTGTAAATATCACAAAAAGCTTCTTTCATGGCTTCAGTGAGACGTACTTGATCTTTATGATAAAGAATAAGAAGCATTAAAGCATCTGCTCCATTATTTTTGACTTGTTTTATACCCTTAATGAAGAGCTGTGTATACCAATATTCAATTCCATATTCAAGCAAATGTTCACCTTTTGATAAGTGACCAGCTAAAGCAACTGGCATGTCATCAGTTGTTAGACTTATTCCTGTCTCATTCCGCAATGTTTCAACAAACAAACTAGCCAATTCTTCTTTTCTTTTAACATTATAAATTTCATTTGCAAACGTCAGTACAAGTAAAGTGTTTTGCCAAATCTCTTCACCCAATGCTCTATTAACTAGAGCAATAGTTTCAATTTCATCTTCAGTCCATCGGTCTTCTTTCATGGACACAACAAACAACACCAGATCAGGATCATTGCATTTTAACTTAAGC
>NW_003556523.1:0-1376 GCF_000090795.2 Amphimedon queenslandica
AACAATTGAGAAAGAATGCTTAGCCATCAAGCTAGGTGTAAAGGCTTTCCAGGTGTATCTATTAAGGAAGCAATTCCAAATACAAACAGACCACAGGGCACTTGTCTGGCTTAATAACATGAAGGACAAGACATCTAGATTAACACGTTGGAGTCTTGCTCTACAGCCATTTGATTTTACTATAGTCCATCGAGTTGGAAAGGCCAACGCCAATGCTGACGCATTATCCCGTGCTCCGTCAAGTACGAGTACTTGACGCTGGGAAAGGAGGGAGGAGTGTCATGGAACTATATAGAAACTGGATTATTACCATTAATGTATATTAATTAATTAACTAATTATTAATAATTTGTGCATATATAAAGCCAGTTGGCCTTATTTGAAAGGGAGTTCTTTGTTATTCAGCTAGTCTCTAAGTAAAATATTTTGAAAAAAATTCTTGCGAGCTGTGACAGACGGGAAACTTGAAGTGTACGAACCGGGTGATGTACCAAGTACCATCGACTAAAGGTGGGCACTAATTAGAATAAACCACACCCACTTTACTCTCTTGTAGTCCTGCCTGGTTCTAAAAAGGTTCCTTCTTCTCGTAAGTCTCAGGACGAGGACAGGAAAGATGATGAATCCGCTGGTAGTAAGTTTAACACTGAATCAGTTCGGAGCCACGCCCAAAAGGCTCTGAAACAGGTGCTACATACAAGGTAAGGGGTGTGGCAGTGGGTGTTGTTTAGCACCTCCCATTATCAGGTCTCAGTTGGTACCAGAAGAAGAGAGAGCAAGTGATGAAGTGATTCTTAAGTTATCTAAAGACATTGAACTGAAGCTGTATAACCTACACAACCAGGTACTGTGTGTCTAATGTATTTTAATGTTATTTTATTGTTTTAGGAAACGAATCAAAAATATCGTGTCAAGTGCAGGAGCCTTTTATTCAATTTGAAGGACACAAAAAATGAAGTAATCATAATAATAAATCAATGATAATAATAATAATTATTATTATATTTTATGGTTTATTTAAGAAGATATTGTGTGGTGAGCTCTCCACTAAGCAGCTGGTGAGGATGAGTCCTGAGCAGCTGGCATCAAGAGAACTGGCGGAGTGGAGAGAGAAGACGATAAAGAAAGAACTGGAAATGATACAGGAAGTGGCCAAGGAAGAACTCCAAATGAGTTCTGTGGTTCGTAAGATGACCTACAAAGGAGAAGTTGAGATTGAGAGAGATGATGTAAGTCCATTAGCAACTGAACTGTCCATGAGCTTCAGTTACAGACGGTTCCTGTACTTGATGTAAAGTCTCATGATAAAGTATCTTCAACGACCAACGAACCAACTGGACCAGCTGGAACTAAGAATGAGCCTATTTACACTCCAC
>NW_003556524.1:0-1376 GCF_000090795.2 Amphimedon queenslandica
ATCATTGAACTGTGAGAAAAAGTGTTCGAATATCGATGGTGTGCGATAGTAGGTTGCTGACTCTATCTTTACTGTAACGGCTGTAACAGTGGCAGCTCCAGCTGAGGCAGTTATTGGTGTAGGTGAAGAAGATCGCGACATGTAGTACTCGGGTCACCAATGTTGGTTTATAACCAAACTAATATTTGTTAATAAACAATCTCTTTCAATAATAGGACTCAAAGAGTCGTTAATAGAACGATTAGAATTTAGAAGTGATAATGAGAGATGTCCAAACAAAACAGAAGAGAGAGAAGAGAGAGAGTGAGCATTAGTCAGACAACTGATAATTCATGTGCACATGCGTGAAAATAATAATATGCAACCACAATATTATTAGTCTGTTGTACACTAAGTAAAACAGTAATAATAATAATAATAATAATAATAATGACAATAATAACAATGATAATAATAATAATTGATACACAGTTTACCCTTCACTACACCACACCTACAGTTATACTTCATTTCTCTCTTAACCGACTCAATCTTCTCTTCCCTTTCAACAACCAACCCTTCATCTTCAATAGGCCCTGCTACTAATGGAGCTCTCCTTCCTTTCTTCTTCACTGGTGTATTGGTCGGCGTCATTTTAGTACTAGTAACTGGATTAGAGTATTTTGTAAATAATCGTCTTTTTAAAAGACAGAGTGAAAGGATCTCTCCTCCTCCTAATGTTTAGTGGTATTGAAATCTATGGACACTCTTAATGATTGAGTGCCATTCGTTGATAGACTAAGACAAGAACAACTACAAAAAAACTTATACTGATAGTGGAATGTGCTAAATAGCTCAATATGTTCAGTGTTTTTATGAGGTGCATGCTATAAACCATACACTGACACACAAACATTGACACACACATACAAAGTAGTTTTCAAAGCTGTATGAGTGAAATGACCAAGTTTAGTAAAAATTGGAATAAAATGTTCATACTCCATTAACATGCATGCATTGCTGAAACCGCTCATATGATAATAACTCAATAACATCACATACCATAGTCTACTCCCACTATAGTCTTGCAATAATGAATAAAAAGGATAAAGTACAGTAATAATTAGCTCAGTTATATTCACTATCTTTTACTCGTACCATGTACACCAAGTCACCAATGAAGTGGCACTGAGTTACATGTACTATCAATACATGCCAGGAAAAGCAGTGTTAAAAACTTTGTGTGAATTTAGTGAAATGACCAAATTTAGTCAAAAACTGGAATAGCATAGTAGTGTTTAGAGTAGAACAATCAGTGAATATACAATTATGTATATGTGGGAATGTTCCATATGCATCACTGAAACCAACTCATGCGCTAATAATTCACACTCCCA
>NW_003556525.1:0-1376 GCF_000090795.2 Amphimedon queenslandica
ACATAGCTACTGCCTGTACTGACTAGCAAATCCACTCATATACTTGTGAGAAATGATATTGCTGTAGCTTTTTGCATGCACATATGTCATGCATTCACGTATTTATAGGTGGTTGTACTTTCAATCTGATTATGTGGGTGGTTGTTATGGCATGCATGAACATGTTGACACTGATTTATTTAGAAACAGGAAAGGCATACTGTATACTACTGTCTTGACTGACTAGCACATTATTATTAGTGTGAGAGATGATGAGATGATATTGTAATGGGCTGTGGGTAGTTTGTGCATGCTCCTAATGTCATTCACCTATTTAGAGATAGTTGTGTTTTTAGACTATTCCCTCAATCCCTGTGGTGCATGAGTTACCAATGATAACCAATTAATTATGCATTGGCTGCTCAATATTCCCTAAATATGGAATTGTAGTATGTAGTCTTTGTGATAGGTTAGCTATTATTCAAATTATCGTAGGAATACAATGTTTCACTGTCTGTAGTTCATTTCTACTACAGTATAGCGGGTTATTTTTGAGGATAACAAATTTCATGGATTTTTTGAGATTCGCGAAATTACATGTAATTCTGCGAACTTCCAGACACAGGTCATTCGCGAAATTTATTATCCTCAAAATAAACCCACTATACGGTATACTTATACTCAATATGTCTGGGTAATACTTGTATAGATGCTGGTATATCCTCTTTCTCAGAGTTTTGATTACTGAGGATGCATGTTTCAGAGGGCAATAGCTAAAATACATTTAGTGTTAAAAGAAGAGTATTTTTATATAGGCGGTAGCCTATATTATGTAGGATTGACATGCCACTGCATTAGCTATATCTAATGTAACATGTAGCTATTCAGTAGTTATAATTGCAAGCATATCCTAACTCATTTACCGTGCATATGCAATGTTTGTGTACAATATAAATAAACAGCTATTGTTGATAGTACCTTGCATTAAACCCACAATTTCCTGATGCTTAAGATATCCCTGACTACCCTAGCTTCTTTGAATGCACCTTATGTCTGCTGTGCCTGCTTAGTAGAGCAAAACACTTTGATGATGTAGATTTACATGTATTTCTTCAATTTTGTCACTTTGTAACTATTATGATATTTTGTTAGGTAGAGATGAATAAACCAACCCGTATGCTTCACCTCAAACTAACTGATGGAGGTCTAACTATTAATGGAATGGAATATTCACTGATTAGATCAGTCAATACTGACTCATCACCTGGTATTAAAGTATGTTGCATACAATTATAATAATTATAATATTTATGTCGAGTATATTGATATAATAGTGGGTTATAAAAATTTTATGAAATGAAACTACAAATGCAATTTTGTAGTTTACATTGGAAGTG
>NW_003556526.1:0-1376 GCF_000090795.2 Amphimedon queenslandica
TGACTAATTTTTTTTTATTGATTAATGTTTATTATCATTATTTAAACTCAGTTATATGAACAAACTCAACCCTCTTGTTTCTTTCATTTATTGACAACCCAACTTTTTCTCGTTTCATATAATTTTTTTATTTACTATAATTTTTTGCATTATTTTATTCACAGTCAGGTTGCTCTTTTTTACTTCCTTTGTGTACAATTAATTACTTCCAACATTGAAACCAGAAATAAGTACATGTACTAATACACCAAGTATGCAGAATGCACATTATTATAATCATAAACTCTGCTGCTACTTATAATGATATAACCCTTATCTGATCATATATTAGCGCCAAGAAGAATAAAATGCGGAAGCATATGACTAGTGGAACTTGAGTAGCAATGCTGAGTAACTGTAACATTAATTTCACTCTAATTTTAAAATGAAGCTTCAAATTTACAGTTACATTATGTAACTATTTGCTCTCAAAAGAACTTGTAATTTCTTAGTTTGAGCAGTGCAAACTTCTTTTAAGTAAGATGACCTCAGCAAAAAGCAAGAGAAGAATGGAGCGAGAATAAGTAGTCTACCACACAGTATTGTAGCTTTGGAAACTTTGTGCATGTGCCTTTATCTCAAAAATGGCGTCTGAAACAGAGGGGCAGGAAAGATCGTCTCAAATTATTAGTTCTTAAACGTAAAATAGTTAAAGCACTAGTCTTGTCCTTGACACAAGGATCAAAGGAATGATATAGAAGCGATCACAAGAGGCTCTATAGTTTCAATGAGTTCTGTGTTGATACAAGGAAATGAAGGAATAAAATAAAAAACTCTGAAGAATTTGCAGAAATTTTGAATTTGGGCAGAAAAGAATTGATCACGCTACATTATGGCCCACTTTCAAGGTACCAGAAGAATCGCTTAGTAAAGGAGAACTCATCAAAGCTTTTATAAGCCTGCATAACATTAGATACAAGATTTATACTTATTTGAAAATTAAAAATTGGTCGATATCTTGAAAAATCTACTTCAACACTACATATAGGCTACCGCCTGTGTATAATACAACATATATCAGTTGCTCCAAACTTTAATACAACTTCGAAATAAAATCCAGGGAGAACACAGTCAAGATACTTTTATCTGCACTTTAAAGATAAACAACTCAATGCTCGCTCTAGGATAGGTATGTATAGTATAGCTATGATCTAAATAACAATGCTATGTACGTGTATAAAGTGGCACGTAGATAATGCAATAAAAGGAGTAAGATGGCATAATTCCTTATAATAATAAAATGGTGCTTACACTTGTGCCATTTGTGATGCAAACCATAGAAATCCTCTTGTGTCATTCATTTACTGTCTGAATGCACTCTTCACATTTCGTCACAG
>NW_003556527.1:0-1376 GCF_000090795.2 Amphimedon queenslandica
AGTATGATAACACTGGATATGATATCATTAATGAAACAGCTCAAAGAGTACATTTTGACCAGAGCAACCAGCTATCACTTAGTTTGAGAGAGGAAGTTGCAGGATGGACATTTACATGGGAACCAAAATTTGTAAGAATTATGTATAAAAGTATAGCCTATAGTGTCATTATATATTTTAGATTTTAGTTGAACAGATTGACTATCAAACAATTTTTGAAGAAAGAGGAATTTTTGAATTAGAGACCTTGGAACGTAACTTAAAATACCCACCTCGTTTTTCAATTAAATTTGAAAGAAATTTTGCAAATCACAATATTGAGGAAGGTGCCACTGTTTTTGTTCATGGAACAATAGATGAATTGTTGATCCCCTATATACTAGTTCTAGATGGTAAAAACTTTTATTGTGTGGTATTATATAATTATAATTTATGCATAGATGATGCTGCCAGTCCTCCCAAACCAACTAAGGCTACTGATACATCAGAAGAATGTTTCCAGTGTAGGCACATACTGGAAGTTATAAAACAGAATAGAGAGATTCAAACATTAGTATACTTTCGAGATCATCAATTTTTATGCAAATCATGTACTAATAATACACTACCAGTGACTCAACATTGTGAGGCTGGTAAGTTAGTCATTCAAATTTCTATTTCATATTAAATTTTATTTAGTAGAAACTGTACATCAAACAAACAGTGACACCTTTTCAGGTTTAGATTCTAAATTTCAAATACTTAGTTTAATTTCATAATGTAGATGATTATGTTTCACCTGAAGAAGGCAGTTATGCTGTAAAAGATGTACAAGTAACAGGTAGATCTATTACATAAATTATATAATCAAAATAGATATTGTGATCACTTTTACAGATGACTTACTTAAGAATTGGATTTTTGTTGATGAAGTACAAAAATTAAAAAAAGAGCTGGAAAGCATCGCCAAATCCTATAAAATTTTGGGTAAACTTCTTTACATTTATGATGATGTTATAGCTGAAATTGAACAAGAGCATAATGCCGAACCATTAGTTGCCTTGGAAAATATTCTTAAAAATTGGCTTCAGTGGAAAATAAATTATCTTCATAAAGGTGATGATGAAAAACCAAATAGAAGATGGCTTGTGAATGCTATTGCAAAGATTGATGCTTCACTTGCTGAAAACTTAAAGATCAACTATGTTAAAATGCATTTTCATTTTTAAAGAGTGCTGTGATTGATTTTGCTGTTATTATTAAATTTTAGTGTGCTGTTTATGTGTATATTATTAATATTAATAGTGCTGATAACGATTTTGCTGACAAAAGGTAACTATGATAAACAAAATGAATACACTAACTATTGAATAACATTAAATAGCTATCATGAACAT
>NW_003556528.1:0-1376 GCF_000090795.2 Amphimedon queenslandica
CATTACTAACACAATATGTACAATACATTAATTATATACTCTATTGATAGTATATACTTACTGGAGTCCAACCAGTAGCCATTCTTCACAAAAGAGAGCGAAAGAAAATGAGAAAAGAAGAGAACGAGAGGCTTGAGAAATAAGAACGAGTCGAGAAGCTGAAGTCAGCAGGTTAAGGGCGTGTCCGACAATAATATTGTAGGTGTGGACTAGATCTACCCACGTGAATACACGTGGGTTGAGTGTGCTTCAATTAAGTACTAAAGACTGCATGTGATATCATCCTCTGAAGACTTAACAATAATACTCAATGTCAGTCTCTGATCCATTGGAATGAATCTACTATTCAACAATCATGAACTCTCTATTAGGATCCATTTTATTCACCTGTCATTTTACATTTTAGAGGCACGTGGGCTAACTGGACAGTGATTTGTAGGCATGACTTGGCAACATTCAGACAGTTCACAATGAAGTACATATTAACTAAAGTCTATTGACTTTCACCTGACCCCTGGCTTTTTTCAATTAATAAATAACTACTTCACATCCGCATTCTTTACGTATTTGTGGTTTTGGAATTGTTTTTGTTGCGTGGAAGAGATTCAGATATGTAGCAGCTGAATTTATCCTGGCTGTTCTAGCTGCATAGTTGCGGTCAAAGGTATGTCATTGAGTTTATACAGGGACATCCAAAAAAGGCTAAGGCCTTATCATTTTGACCCGATCTTTTATCTAAAGGACTGGAAGGACCTAGCGATTCTAATGGTACAAACAAAATTTCTAAAGTTATCAAAAGTTATAATAAAAAATCAATAGGTCAGGTGAAACTGAATAGACTTTAGTTACTGATAATATCAATTATAATTAAATGAAAATGTTTTATGAGTATATAGTGGGTAATTTATCAAATTTGCCAATATTAATGAAGAAAGATCTTCATTTTATCATTTTTATATTTTGTTATGATACATATATACATGCATTCATATTGTGTCTAGATATTTTGATCTAATTATTTTTGTTCAAAATAGATTTTTTAAGTTGCTTTAAAATTGGTTAAGAGTCCCTGTACTCTAGGATAACCAAATTTCGCCAAATTAATGATAATTGGAGGAAATTTTGCATTTTTATGATGCAAATACATGTACTTCTATTCTATAAAAAGTTTGAGCTGATTTCAACCAAAATGGATTTCTATTTTTAAAGTTGCTCTAAAATTGGCTAAAAGTCACTGTATTATAGTATAGGTTTACAGCCTAAATTGAAAAGGAGAGAATTTTTATTTTATTGCACTTTATGATACTTATACATGTTCTTATTTTGTGTATAATGTTTGAGCTGATTTTCATCAAAAATTGATTTTATTGCATTTT
>NW_003556529.1:0-1375 GCF_000090795.2 Amphimedon queenslandica
GTGAAAGTTGATGTCTTTCTCTTCAATTGATTGTCCGATAAAGCTCCGCCTAAAGTAGGTGTAGCCTTTAACTGTGGGAGTGGTTGCAATGATTTAGATTTCTTGTTGAGTTGTTGTGAATCAGGCGAGTGAATCCTCTTAAGAGAGACACTTTCACTTTGGATTTCATTGACTGCTTCTCCTTTAGCTTCATTGCTCTGGCATGTTTCCTTAGGCTGAGTGTGATCTTGAGAGAGTGGTTTCGTCTCTATAGCATCTAACTGACTGTTGCTCATGAAAAGTACATCTAGCGACATGTGTCTCAGACCCTTGCCTTCCAATATTGGATCAACAGTACATGACCCCTTCTCAGGTGATACATTTGTTTCCATACCTTCTGTATTAATATCTTCACAAGACCCCTTGGAAGGTGAAATACATGCATCTGCTTCGGGTCCCTTCACTTCTAATATTGGAGTGGCTTGGGTCCCTTGGGTGAGGAGAGAATCATCAAAAATTTCTAAATTTTCCTTCCCGTCCTCTTCCATCTCTTCCACGTGTTCCAGTAATATTGGAGAATGTTCCAGACCCCCTGATAACATGAGTTGTGGAGATGTCTCCAAATATTCCTCTTCCCTATCATGAAACAAGTCCATGCTGTTGTGGGTGTGGTTTAGATCAACGTCAGAGATAATGTCATCATTTTTGTTGATTGAATCATCATGCAAATTGGGCGTGGCCTCGGGCTGGCTATGAAATAACCTACGAACTATTATCTAGTAAAAATATATATATATATAATTATTCATAAATGTGTTTAAGTAAAATGATCATACTCACTTCTGATCCTTGATTCCTAGCACGTTCCCTAATCTCCCTCTCTCCTCTCTTCTCCTTCTCCTCTCTCTCTGATTGGTCGATTGAGCTACAGCTAGTTCCCAACTCACTAATCGATGAAAAATGAGACTTCTTTGATGTGGGTGTGGCCATGGCTGGAGACCACACCCTATCAACACAGTCGACTTGAAGTGTCAAAGGTGTGGCAACCTATACGCATTTAACGAGCATTAATTAGAAATAATTACACATACGTTATTTGATGGTGTTCTAATTGGCTGGACAGTAGACGGGGGTGGCTTTGAATGGGGGCTTTCGAAAAGCGAGACGCTCAAACTTGATTGGCTGATTTGAAAAAAATATTAATTATTAAGAAGAATCACAAGGCTCACTTTAGTCTATCTTCTTCTTTCTCCTCTCCCTCTCCTCCATCATCAGAGGGACAGGGTTTTCCTTGTAGACTGTGTACGAGACAAAATGGAGACAGTGACTTTTGATCTGGAAAAATAATATTTTATTTAATAGAGGGTGATGATCAGTTGATCAGATACCTTTAAGG
>NW_003556530.1:0-1375 GCF_000090795.2 Amphimedon queenslandica
CTCTGTATGAAGAAAAGGTACCAATGGTTATTGATAAATATAAAAGAGCAGGTTGGTTACTTTTGAAAGTATTTTGACTTAATCCACTTTGAATGGAAATGGTCAGTTGTCTTGCTTCCTTTGGAACTACTCACTGATGCTATCATGTAATAACACCTCCAGTCACTGGCTTTACCAAATTCCTAAAGTAGATGACCCAAAGATGTAGAAAGCAGCGGGAATGCCACTACAGTGGTCGGAGGTCAATTCATCACTCATGGCGGCTACTGTTCTGGGAGGGGTGTCACCTACACCAATCAGGGCATGCTCCAGGTGCTTCTCTTGGGATCACGAGAAAGAGGAGCCTCCAGTAGAATTTGGCAAGATTAATGCTCACTTAATTGACTCTGCATGGTTATTTACAAAAAAACTAAAATCTAACAAAAGCATAAAAGCATACAACTAAGGAATGCTATAGGACCACACTGACTTTATCAGCTTTGAATTCAAATAACAACTTTCTCCACAAACAGTGGCTGTTTTTACATGATACTTTTCACAAAAAGCTTGTATTTTCAATAAAGTAATGCCTCTTTCAAGCTTGAGAAAGACCAGTGCAAAATCAAAGCTAGAAAACACTTAACAAGTACGTATGCCATTAAAGCCATACAAATTAGGGAATCACGTGGGTATTCTTTCTTCATGGCAAGAGTATCCTGACACTTTAAATTTGGCTCGCCTGGCAGATATTTCACGCCCAAAGCCGCGCTCCAGACCTAAACCTATACTGGCTATAGTGTCTTTGAGATCTTTTCCCTTGCTCTCCTATATTCTCAGTTATAGACTTCGTCTATTACTTCTCTGCTCAGACCTAGATGGTCATACCTATATGTTTACAAAAACTCAACTGCCACATGTCAGTTATGTGCTATAGATTCTACTGAATCCTCTTTCCACTTTCTAATTGAATGCAGCTCCTATGCCCCCATAAACAAAACTATGGTTACTACTTTTCCTACTAAGCATAATGACAACACATATATTTTCTGAATGGGACAAACTTGAGGGACAGAACACAGGACAAGACACACTAAGTTTTCCATCTCTGCAGCGACATTACAGACAATGTAGAAGAAATACAGTGACACAGGACAGATTCGACACTGATGCTATTAGACGTAAAATATATACTTTTCATAAATGGAAAGAATACTTGACTGTCACAAAATTATATTAAAAACTTTATGTGACAATGGACAATGAACAATGCTACCATTAAATTACAAATACAAAGGTTGACAATAGATGAATCTACTACAAGCAGCCACATATCATCAAGCAAAGAGGTCCCATCATGCAAGATAAGGCAAAGCCAAATCAATATTCTTCCTTGATG
>NW_003556531.1:0-1375 GCF_000090795.2 Amphimedon queenslandica
GTTGGATTTCAGATCAAGATGAGATCTACGATGATGCCACACCCTCTTACAGTAATAAATTATTTTTTTTACATTGTGCTATTGTCCATTGTTGAAATAACAGTGTGGCACAGTGAAACAACACTTGTATTATATCTATCATTGAAATTATTATTTCTTTATTTTTTTGCTGGTCCATTGGTAGTTAACAATGACATTTTGGTTGAGAAGGTCAGAGGTATTTGGTACCAGTCAAACAAGAAACTAACTGAAGAGGTTAAGGAGGTGATCCATTCCACGTTCAGTGATCATCCTGATCCATACTCACTACTGATCACTCACATTGAGAGAGTTGGTAAGTTTAATAAATATATACTTGCAAAATTTATTATATTGATGTTAATTAGTTTGATTAGCACTTTAGCATCTTAGCCCGTTTTACCATATAGCGCTTTATTTTCGAGGAGCTAAACTTTCGCAGTTAGCATGAAACTGTGAAATTAAAGATCTGCTAAAATTTCAATTGCTATTAAAGGTGTCGCACTAACATTGCGAATCTGCAAAAATTATTTCCATGAAAAATTGATTTTTATCAATCCGTGAAATTTTAGCTCCGCAAAATTAAAGCGCTATACGGTAATTGTAAGAATTAATGTTAGTTAATTTAGCCAAGGATCCTTAACAGTTAAAGTAATCTATGAATAAATGGCCTCATTATAGTTAGGCACAATTAAAAATTAGTAGCCAAATCCCCTATGTGAAGCTAGTACAAGCAATTGAAAATGGACTTATCCATTTTTCATTTAATTTTTATATATGTTAGGTAAGAATCGTCCTCAACCAAACTCAGTTCCACGTCTAGTAGTCACTGAGTTTCAGGAATGGCATAAGTCCAGTGGGTGTGGCATTGCTCCCAGCAAGTACCACCAAAGGACTGTACTCTCAGTACTGGAGAGATGCCATCATGTCCTCTTTGATGATCTAGTCTCCATTTTTGACCTGGTGAATGCTGATAGGACTCAGCTTGTTGAGTTTATTAGGATATTACTGGATTCGTTTAGACATACTGATGTAAGAGTGGATATTATATTATTTATGATTTTTCTTATTTATAATAATGATGTTTTTTCTTTGAATAGGCTATATCTTATGCTATCAAGCTCAATCTTCAGGAAGAATTTGACGTCAAGCAAGTAAATTGTTGAATTTTTTATTGTGTGTATGAAGAATTTTTATAGCTGCTTACTCCATTACTGGCAATGGACAAAGTGAATCTTATTGAACGGTATAGTTATAAAACTTATCATTATTACTATTGTTACTATTATTACTTATGATTATTACTATTGATACTATTATTACTTATGATTATTACTATTGATACTATTATTACTTA
>NW_003556532.1:0-1375 GCF_000090795.2 Amphimedon queenslandica
GAGGATCCCCGAAAAAAATCATTCAGTACAAAATATGTGTAAATTTTGGACAAATTGTCCACTTTCTTATCAAAAAACCTAATAGGCATGTACATGTATTTGTATGTACTACTTACCCATCAGCTACATGACAAACTGCAGCCATCACTTTGAGTACATCAGTCATCATTCCTTCATTCAAAGGATCCATTGCAGTCACAAATCCAACCAAACCATCTTTTTGAAGCATTCTACTAAGTCCATAGTAAAAAAGACTACCTTGGTAATTTTCTTAAGCAAATTGTCTCAATTGACAGTAGTAATTTGGCGCCAATTATACATGTACATACATGCAATTGTTTTTAATTTTGTATTATTTTATTGACTCCTCTCTCTTTCTCCTCTAGTCATGACAGGATACTGGAGGCTAAAGCTACTAATGGGGAAATGTGTGAAATTGGTTGGTTTGCTGGCAGGGACTAAGAATTCAGTCCTTCAACTAGCCCGTATGCAGTTTATTGATGCCATGCAATACTCCTAAAGCATTGGAATTCAGTATCCTGTTCAAGCAAGAAAGGGAATTACTCTCAAGCCAAATTCAAGAAACCTTCCCATTCCCGAGTAGTATGATATTAGTAACGCAGTAGCGTTACTAAGTAGGATTCACCCCCAAACAAAATGGCTGCCACGACTTTTGCAGCCTTGCTATACCGGGAAAACGAGCTCTTATGCTTACCAGACTTCTTAGAGGACCTTATCTTGACCAGAGGACTCCATTGGTACCACTAGCGTGGCTCTAGACCTTTTCTGGGAGAAAAATCAAAAATCTGCAAACCGGCCGTTTTGTTCAGCCACCTTTTTTCATCTTCATCATCATCATCATCATCAGGAAGTCCTGTCAATCCAGTTGTCGGTCGATATATCAATCTTGCCTGGTGATAGAAGGCTAATTCTTACACCATTCTACTCCAACAGGGTATGCGCAGGTCCTTGTTCCCTAGAATCATTCTCCAAGAAAGGAAAAAGTGATACTGTGACTGTTGGATCGCACCAGCTTACCTCATGCCGCCATTTTGTTAATTAAATAAAGAAGCATGTGCTCCAAAAATTTGGGCGTGGTCGCGCATGCTCAGATGGATAGATCTCAAAACTGGGAACAGCAAGTAATCTTTTAAGTAGCTAGCTATGCTTGGAATCAAATTGCAATACTTAGTGGAGGTTTCCAGCTAAGAGAAGGTATTAATCTTGCATATATCAAGTGTGTAATGAATTATTTTATTTCAAAAACACAAAACAATTAATATTTATAATACTAGTGATAATATATTAATATGAACTTGACAACAGGAAGAACCTGCAGGAATAGCTACAGGATTACTGGGAAGATAGAGCTTCT
>NW_003556533.1:0-1375 GCF_000090795.2 Amphimedon queenslandica
CAAAGTTGAGAAAGTTAGATGAGTCCTAATCTACCCTAATACCTGAGCATAGTTGGTGTTCCATTATTATTATTATTATTATCATTATTATTATTATTATTGTTATTATTATTATGAGAGTGAGAAGGAATATTATTATTATAATCATTATTATTATTATTACTGTTTATTATTATTATTATTATTATTATTATTGTTATTATTATTAAGAGAGTGAGAAAAGTCTTCAACATCTTGTGAAACAGTTGAGAGGAATAGGACTGAGTATGAATACAGGGGAAAGTATTGAACAAAAAATATCTATAACAATAAGTTATTTCTTATCTTTTAAAAATAGATATATAAGAAGCTCTTCTTGTTCGTATACAGTATCAGAAATGGTACTTACAAGAATTTGAGGAGGCATTTCCTTCATAATGGAATAAAACCTAGGTAAAAATAATAAGAATAATCCAAAGGAGAGTAATTAAAATTTTTAATGAAGGGTTCATGGGAACACTGGTCGCATTCCTTGTTATGCTCTTTCTGTGGAAGGCATTAAAGATGTAGTAGCATTTTTGAAGAACAATGCTGAAGACTACACCATTTTACTACCTGGGAGGATACCTGGAGTGAGGGATTACGGGAAGGCCAAGCTATTGCCGTCCAGTGTGTCTCGACGCATGGTTTACCGGCAGTATGCTGATGCTAGTAGGGAACATACTCTCTGTGAAAGTAATTTACAGGCGATATTGAAGAAATTTTAGTTAGTTGTATACCAACACTTGATCCTTTTATTGACATTTCTGATAGTGGTGCATATGCTTGTTCATATCAATTTATTACTATTTTAACGTTATCATTTTGTTTAGCGTTTCTCCTACACAAAAAGTTAAAGTGTATATGCTGATAAGGACCTTAGTGTATAGATTGCTTCTTCTGTTATTGTTATCATTATTTCTTGATTTATTTGTTCATTAATTTTTTATAAATGTGTTACTGGCACTAGATTAAAGGTGGGTCTGTGTTTTAAGTGTGAAAATTGCTTATGGTATTTGTTCATTGATTATTGTTTTATTATAATTAATTTGTTTAAAGGTCCTACTTGTGCAAATAGAGTATCAAAGAGTAAAAGTAAAAGCGCATTCTCTATCTCAGGATTTAAATAAAGAAGTTGCCTATTCTGTTAATGGTATAATGGATGCACATGTTTTAACATAATCAATTTAATTTTTTGAATGCACTTGTACAACTAGAATTACAACTGGTACAAGTCAAATTATCATCTGTTTCTCTCTCTTTTAGTACAGTGAACATCTCATAATCAAGAAACAGTTTGTTCCATGGACATTGCCATATTCTTTAAAAGATGGTGTTAATGGTTGCTGAGTAAGTA
>NW_003556534.1:0-1375 GCF_000090795.2 Amphimedon queenslandica
GAATATAGTATGGGCTGTATATAGTTTAGTGTATTTTTAAGAAATTTGCTATTTTTTCAAAATGGCCATAACTCTAAAATTTGAGCTCAAAATCTGTTCAAACTTTTCTACATAGCATAAGTACATCAATATACATGACAATATGTGACCATAATTGACAAAAGGTACCTTATGGCGGGTACACACAAAAAAAAGGTGTGTAGTTTTTAGCACACTCTACTATGTCATTTTAACATGAAGTGTGTTACATTGCTCGTTGAGCACACTTAGTGGGTTGATTTAACACATTTACAAATTTTTGTCATTCTTAACACAGTAGATACACGTGGCTAGCTAGCATTTACAAATGCTCCACCCCTATTATCAAGGGCCGGCCACTGGCAGACCCGACTTCTTGCTATTTGCTAGACCAGCTAATTGAGCTCTAATGCTATACTAGAGTTGTGGCTTTACTGTAACTATCAAGATGTGATTTACTTTAATATACGTAAGTAATAAAGAATACATGTAGCTATAACAAGCACCATAACCCTTTAAAACAAAAATCCTTTTCAATGATAAATGAAAGTCCAGACATTTTCTTCAAATTTAGTACTCCATGACATTGTAGTGACTTGAACATAATGCACTTTGTAGTATCAGTTAGAGAAACTTGAAGTGCACACAAAATTTTGTGAAATTGTTCCACTTTCATCACCTGAACAACAAATAACTTTTCTCCCTCATACACTATGACTTCATTAATAATGCAGTAGTCAAACTCTGCCATATCATTCTTTTTGACACGTATGATGGTGCCAGCTTTATATTCAATGCCATGAATAGTTACTGATTGACACCTGTTGCAGTATACAATGTATATAACGTAAGTAATAAACCGTATGGACTTGCTGAAGTAATTTGTGTTCCTAAAGTGTTTTCAATTTCTTTTTTGAACATGTTGAGTGGAGATAGATTACCTATACACATACATGATATGTATATTTACTGATTACCTTACATAATTTTATGCATGATCAATGCTTTAAATTCAATAATAATTGCATGTACATATCCATGTAACTACATGTACATTTATGTATATACATGTACCTGAATGGTAGTCACCCCTGTAAAGATAATTAGAAGTGTGTTGTCCTGGGTGAACAGATAAATGGTATGATAACCATTGCTGATGCCTGATACCAACAGATAGTGGGACGTTTTTGAAACAATGTGTTACAAAGCTCTTCATTTGGGCATCCTTTGATTCAAATCGCATGCACCAGTGGTGACGTAGTGGACCAAACCTATTGTGATAATCATTTTGTGTTTATAAAAATGTGTATTAGGCTTACAGAGTCATTTGTTTAGGTAGATGAAGGAGGTAATGCAT
>NW_003556535.1:0-1375 GCF_000090795.2 Amphimedon queenslandica
CTATTATAAGCTTATGAATCCTTTTTACCACACCCTTTTAATTATAAATGCCTAAGCTGAGTTGGACCTCTACAGCCACCAAAGCCTCTTACCACACCACACTGGTGAATCTGCTTGCTTGCTTCTTTTGATTTTTTTTCTTACAGTTGCATGCTTAGGATAATGAAAGCTAATGATCCCAATCTTTAAATTAGTGCTATTACATTACAAGGCATGAGAATAAAGCATTATTTCCCCTTATAAAGGAATGGAGTTATCTGCATCTATGCCTCCTATGACGTCACGTTTAGCCACACCCACCGACAGGAAGTAAATTGAAAGGAAGCAAAAAGTGCATTTTTGAAGGCTCATATCTCAGTGAATAAATTTTTTTAGACAATAGGCGTTGGAACACATCATTATTATGGTCAGACAATCATATTAAGACTATAAAATAAATACCCTAAAAAATCACTGCAGTTACACTTTAAGAAAATGCCAAAATTTAAAAAAATACCCAAGGCTATAGCCAGGGGCGTAGCTGAGGTAGGGCCTGAGGGGGCCTGGGCCCTACCATCAAAGTGGCCTTATAATTATATTCATAACCCAAAAGGTTATATTTATTGTTCTTACAATAACAAAAGGGGATGTCTGATAACCACAGCTCTTTTAAAGCTATATACAATGATAATTTCACTCTGATTTTGCTCAGCTTGCAGGAAAATGCCTCCATTTTGTTACGTAAAAAGGGTGTGGCCAAAATCGCGGCGCGCTTCGCGCGCCATTTTGTTTTCTTGCCCTACCGTCACCCAAGGTCCAGCTACGCCCCTGGCTATAGCCCATGGTTTTTTCCAAAAAATGGCTAAAAAATCACCCCAAATTTTTATTACATTTTTTGATACATATTGATGTCCTTATGCTGTGTGGAAAGTTTGAGGTGATTCTGACTTCAATTTTTCAAGTTATGGCCATTTTAAGAAAATGCCAAAATTTTAAAAAATACCCAAGGCTATAGCCCATGGTTTTGTCCAAAAAATGGCTCCGAAATCATCCCAAATTTTTATTACATTTTTTGATACATATTGATGTCCTTATGCTGTGTGGAAAGTTTGAGGTGATTCTGACTTCAATTTTTCAAGTTATGGCCATTTTAAGAAAATGCCAAAATTTTAAAAAATACCCAAGGCTATAGCCCATGGTTTTGTCCAAAAAATGGCTCCGAAATCATCCCAAATTTTTATTACATTTTTTGATACATATTGATGTCCTTATGCTGTGTGGAAAGTTTGAGGTGATTCCGACTTGAATTTTTCAAGTTACGGCCATTTTAAGAAAATGCCAAAATTTTGAAAAATACCCAAGGCTATAGCCCATGGTTTTTTCCAAAAAATGGCTA
>NW_003556536.1:0-1375 GCF_000090795.2 Amphimedon queenslandica
ACAACATATGCGGGAGTGAAAACAGAAAATCCGTATACTTTTCAGCCAAGTTTAACACGAGGATTCTTCATATTCTTCTCTTACTTCCTCTACAGTTAGCTTCTGTTTTTTTTTGCTAGCATTTATCGTATTCTACAGCAGGTTTGTCAGTCATACTTGCAGCCATTTTGAATAGATCACGTGACAAAGTTACTTCCACGTGAGTGCTGCAATCTGATTGGGACGCTCAATCCTGTGCTTAGTGCCACAAATTCTGTAGCAGTGTCACCAGACTCTTCTGCGCCACCCCCGCGCAACGAAGAGGCGGGGCCAGACTACATCAGTAAGTGATTATAGTCTCCTCTTACTGAATATATTAGCAAAGATGATGTTAGTGTTAGGATCTGAACAATCAGTGGGTAGACAACACTTGTACCAGCCATCACCATCTGCCCCAAGATAGCTTGGCGGATTTATGAAAACACTGAGGTTAGCACCCAACCCAGTAGTACACTGAACATTTACATTGTTACCACTATCACAAGGAACTGTTCCATTAGGACCAATCCATTGTCCACCACCATTCAGAGTAGCACCAAGTAATGCACACTGCAGAGGAGTTGGTCTGATGCTGTTGTCTGGAAAATATGATCCATTGGGATAACAGGTTCCATTATGCCTCAGGTAGATACCTATAAAAACCTATACAGTTGTTATTATACACATCCAGTGTCTTACCTGAGGAAGGTGGACATTGACTAATAACTTCACTGGCACTCAACAACCAAATAACCAACACCATTAGCACTGACACTGCCATCATAACTGTATATATGTTGCTCTTGTTTATAATGCTACATATATACATATATAGCTTCAAAAAAACATAAGGATCATGATGTCATTGCAAGTTATTTACTCGCAAGAGAAGCATTGTACAGTAAACTATGAAACATAAGCATTTTCAAAACAGCTGTTGCCATGATTATTTTAAAGATTTAACAAGACTACGCAATTATATGTACATGTAGCTGAAAGTTATTCACAGAATTTATGATTATAGCACAAAGACTATGGACAGGAGCTTATTATAATAGTACTGTACTTTATGGCAGTTCCTTAAAAAATGTATTACATTTTTTGATTCGTACTTTTATGTGTAGAAGTTTGAGCGATTTTGATCAAAAAAAGACTATGTTTTCATACAAATTCTAAAAATTGTTCGAAAATGCACATGCTGTAATAGGTAGCACTGAATTTTGCTAAGGTGGCAAATTCAAATTTTGAAATCACATTATTTTTGCAAAATTTAGCCAATGCTAGTGGGGGAAATGCTTCCCCTGCCTCCTAAAAATTGTTTGATTGATAAATGCATATGATTCAAGTATTAAATAGT
>NW_003556537.1:0-1375 GCF_000090795.2 Amphimedon queenslandica
CACATCAATAATCACTGGTAAAATGTTCTAAAGCCATGCAAAGATTAAAATTTTGTGGTCAAAAAGAGTATTGACGCATTTTTAGAATATTTTGTGGAAATGCTGTTTAAAAGCAGGGACAAGCATGGTCTTAACTCTTCTTTACCTTTGTGGATTCATCACAACTTGAGACCTGAATGCCTATGAAGTATTTCAAGTCTTTTTTGACCAGAGCTCTTTGCCACGGCGTTTAATAGCGGTGTAGACTGTAGAGTAGACCACCATTTCCAGTTGATCAAATAGAGTTTTACAAAATGTATCTAACTAAGAGGGAATTTCATCTTGTATGTTATGCTATTTGTGTTTGAGCACTTGATTGCAGTTGCAAGTACACTTTGAGGCTTCATTTTTGTTATTATTTTCTCAGTACCTTGAAATTGTGTCACATCAGTCATGGCCCAAAATTACTTATCAATGTATGTACATGTACATATGTATTATGCAGTATGTGTGGTAATTGTTGCTCTTTCCTGTTTCATTTAGGTCACCTCCCCCTCCAAATCTACCAGGTAGTGGTGGGCGATATATCGATACAGTATCGATACTATTCGATATTTCTATGTATCGATAGAGCGGTTTCATATGACGTCACAGCATGCGTCATAATTACTTCCGCATGGCAAAATGGCTACTTTGCCCTTCATTTGTACAGCGCTATAAACTCTTCTGGCAGGCTTCCTTAACTATGAGCATGGCTAATTCATGCTGCTCTTTCATTTTCCTGGACCCAGGGATGCAAAGGAAGTAAAAAGTCCTCGGATAGAGAATCAGTGAAGCGGCCAAAGTGAACACAGCATTGCCTTGTTACTCCTGTAATTATTGCTATCGTTACTTTTCTGGTTACTACCGCTAGAATTGTACTCCTTTTCTGCCTTGTGCTGTGTAAAAGAAGTTATAGAAGAAGCAACTTTGCTGCTGTAAACGAATGAGGCTCATTAATTTTTGCCATACGGAAGTAATTATGACGTCAAAATGTGACGTCACTGAAACCGCTCTATACGGTATAACAAATCGAAAATCATGAGATTGCAAAAACGATTCGATATACCACGCCCATTTATTAATAGTTATCACCAATTACCACGCCCATTTATTAATAGTTACGACTAATTAACTCAATATTTATTAAGTTTTTAGATAATAATAATCATTGGAGCCATTATTTCAGCTGCAAATCCTGCAATAGCTTTGTCAGGTCAGCGGCACTGCAAGCTTGAATTCTTGTGGGAGACTGGGAGTCTGGTAGAAGGTGCCTGTTTGTCTAGTAGTTCTACTGATTTAAGTATCATGGCTTCTAGTTCTCTACTGTTGGTGCAGAGTCACTATCCATGCTATC
>NW_003556538.1:0-1374 GCF_000090795.2 Amphimedon queenslandica
CTTGTGTCTAAGAAGTTTGAGATCTACCTAATCAGCTTGACAGTTGTTGAGTCCAAAATATAATTTATTATGCTTGCATTCCTTTTTTCATTCCAATCTATTTCTTAATTCATTTTTTCTTGTTTTTCACCAACCATAACCTATTTTTGCTTCCTACCCTATTTTTCTTCCTATTTATAAATTCTTAATTGCAACAATTTCAAAATAAGTAAGGTGCCACTGCAAAGTACTTGTACTTTACTGAAGTATTTTCCATATGTACTTCGCCCCATTCCTAGTCCCACGGCAAAAGTCATAGCTGTTACAAAATAAATGATACTTATATTGTTTTGGTTATTTATCTCAGGCTTGGCAATGAAGTATACCTTAAAATAATTAAGAGACTACAAATCAATTTACGGAATTATTTATTGTGGTTCACATGCTAATTTTAATCAACAGCGATGTTTATTTAACAGACCACCCACATGAAATAAAAATTAAACACAGTAATTGCTATAATAAAGTAGCATTGCCGGGTCATTTAATTTTTCAGATTTATCTAACGTAACTCAATGACTCAGATTTAAAAATCAAGTTTCACTTAACTGCTTTAGCAGGAACTTCAATAGTTTAAGAAAGCTCACAAACCTTATGTAAAATTTCCATTTCAGACATTATTTGACGCTGCTCATCTATTGTAACATCTAATGGTAGTACCTATAAAATATGCAAATAACAAAAATTTAAGTGCAAGACATAAATGCTTAATGTACATCTTGTAATACAAAGTGGCTTTTTTGAGGGCAAACAGTTTGGGCATAGTTCCACTAAACTAATTCATACCATTTTAATTTAACATTTAGAGAAGTGAAGTAAGAATCCTGCACACTACTGAATCTTAAAAAGACACTGCTAAAGTAGAAATCGCAACATTGCTTAAAATATCAACACATGTCTATCAGAGGTTTTTTGATTACAAGGAAATGGGCTAAATGCTGAAGTGCCATCTAGTACTCCCGCAGTTTCTTTGAACTTTAAAACAATCATTTTGAATTACTCAAGGCTAGGTAATATACTACTCAAAAACTTAATCAACAGACAATAATTATAGTTATATTCCATCATGGCTACAAGTCACAAGTACTGCAATACAGGAATTGTCTTTTTAGCCTCAAAATGGACTAAGGACAGTAATATTAACTTCTCAATTAAGGTAAAAAGAAGTTAATCCTGCAATGCTTCAAGGTACAACTACATTAATTGCACCCAATTCATTAAACGCAATGAAATGCTAATAGCACTGTTAACCATAAAAGTTCCTCTGTAACATGAAACTTGCTATTATATATTGATATCCTTAATATAAAAAACAGACCAAAGTTGATGAGATTC
>NW_003556539.1:0-1374 GCF_000090795.2 Amphimedon queenslandica
GTGGACAGGCTCTTTCTCACCTCCTCCTCAATAACTCATCACTAGTTGAACTGAGACTAAGCTGTACTTCATTGTCTACTGAGTCAATACTACTCATCCTCCAGTCACTAATGGATAATAAGAAGATAGGGAGACTCAAGCTAGACAGTCGACACAAAGAGACTTGTATTAATACTTATCCTAACTATCACCTCATACAAGACAGAGTATACTGGTGGTAACTAATCACTCTTCATGTTCATGTATGTACCACAAGGTTATACTACATTGTAGTGGTATTGTTTATTTGATTTTAAAATACCAAAATTAACTACAATTAGCATGAAGACAGTAAACAGTTCATGAGTTGCACAATATTTCAGAATATTTTAATGTAGAAATGTTCCCAAATATTAAGTTAATAAATTATACACCAATCAAAAAAAACAACTGACAGTTTCACACTAACTAATGGAAGAATACAACTGGTATCACCACAACAACCATAATAATAATAATAATAATAACAAAAAATAAAATTCTTAATAACTGTCACATTATTATTATTATTATTATTATTAATGATGTTTAAGCCCATAGGGGTTAGACCAAGTTAATCTGAGGGCTTACCCGGCAAGACAAGCTGCGCATGCGCAATGTCATAGCAACTACATTTAAATGCTAGCGCGCAAGATGCATTTCAGTTAGTCTCTCGCCTTGCCAGAGTTAGCTAAGCTAGTTGCAAGTCGAACTTGTTCTGTCTACTTCGGGAGTCAAGATGTCTTCCTCTTCTACGTCTTCCTCTTCTACGCCTTCCTCTTCTTCGGTGGCGGCGTCATCGGGAGCCGCAATTGCTACCTCTAGTGTTGTTGGGTCGGCGCCGTCCGGATCTGGCCCAACAGTCACCTACTCTACTTTGATGGCAGCGATCCAGGAGGCGGTCCGGAAGGAGGTTTCCGAAGCTGTCTCCCGGGCACTGCCGGCACATTCATCAACTACAACAGTGCCAGAGGCTGCAGCAGGTAGATTGCTAATAGTTCATACACATAATCCTATACTAATTTGCTCTAAATCTTGTGTCGACCAATTTTATTTATTCTATTCCACAACATTTGTGTTTCGCATAACAGTTCAAAGTTTTGTCGAGTATGGTGGTGCTATTTTTTGCTTGCTTGCTGTTGCACAGCCGCTCTCGCTTGAATTTTTTACGCGCGCTTTCTACAGCCCACGTTCTCATCACATGCTTCAAAACCGCAGACCACAAACCGCAAGGCTAAGTAGCCGCTGCGCCCTAGATAAACAAACATTATAGCTCGATCATAGCCCCCGCATTTAGGGGAAAGCTTAGCCATCAAAGCAGGAATATATTGTATTGTCTTGAGTTGTTTTTATTCT
>NW_003556540.1:0-1374 GCF_000090795.2 Amphimedon queenslandica
ATTAATAATACTTATACTTACAAGCTGAAGCAGTGGTACCACCTTCATTATGCTTCTTATAATCCTGTTATAAAATAACAATCAATGTTAATATTTAATGCAATGGTATTTACTGATTAACAATGTCTTTACATCACATTTTATTGAATGTAGCGTAGTTGGTTCGTATCACTTCAGTTATTATTCGTCTTAATTTATTAATATCAACTGATGGAGGGGGAGGAGCAACAGCAGGAGGGCCTGTAATATAAGAAGACATTAATAATTATAGTATCTCATATTTTGGTACTGTACTATAGTACAGGGTATTTCGTCAGAAATGACTAGAAGAGAATTCCCCATTTTTATAACTTTTTCTGATACACATACATGTTCTTATGTTGTGTAGAAAGTTTGAGCTGATTTCGATCAAAATTGGATTTTTTACAAATTTTTAACGATAGCCAAAAATCAGGCAAAAATCCCTGTACTGTAGTACAGGGTCACGCCCAAATTTTGTCAAAATTGAAAAGTAGAGAATTCTCCATTTTTATTACATTTTTAAATACCGTATAAAATGAAATGTTGATGGGGATTTAATATTGGCAGATTGACTGATTTATATAAAAACGCCAAAATAAAATCCGCAAGCAATAATTCCATTCATGCGTGTGACGACACTCACATTAATTTTAGTTAAAAGCATGGTTAAAAGCAGCTTACTATGTTTCTTTAAGCCAGTCTCTAAACCAGGTGATAAAGAATACAATCTTCCAGAAAAGGTACAGTCTTTCTCTGATAATAATGTTCTCCACGAACCACAACCGCTTAAGTAAAACCCCGCCTAAGGGTAGGGATATAATTAAATTGTTAGAATCCGCCAATAAGCTAGCCATCACAAAACCGCCAAAGAAAACTCCCACCAACAAATCATCTTATACGGTATATATACATGTTCTTGTGTTGTGTAGAAAGTTTGAGCTAATTTCGATCAAGTTTAAAATTTTTTACAAATTTTTTAAAGTTATTCCGAAATCGGGTAAAAGTCCCTGTGCTATAGTACAGGGTCACGGGCCAAATTTCGCCAAAAATGAAAAGGAGAAAATTCTTCATTTTTATTACATTTCCTGATGCATATACATGTACTTATGTTGTGTAGAAAGTTTGAGCTAATTTCGATCAAGTTTAAAATTTTTACAAATTTTTTAAAGTTATTCCGAAATCGGGTAAAAGTCCCTGTGCTATAGTAAGGGTCACGGGCCAAATTTCGCCAAAAATGAAAAGGAGAAAATTCTTCATTTTTATTACATTTCCTGATGCATATACATGTTCTTATGTTGTGTAGAAAGTTTGAGCTAATTTCGATCAAAATTGGATTTTTACAAAAAATGGAGT
>NW_003556541.1:0-1374 GCF_000090795.2 Amphimedon queenslandica
TGAATAACACAGTTTAGTGAAGTATCACAATGGTATCATAGAAGAAAAGAATAAAATTACACATTCACATGTGACGTGACATACTTGCTGAAAGTTTGTGAATAACACAGTTTAGTGAAGTATCACAATGGTATCATAAAAGAAAGAATAAAATTACACATTCACATGTGATGTAACTTACTCCCTGAAAGATTGTGAATAACACAGTTTAGTGAAGTATCACAATGGCATCATAGAAGAAAAGAATAAAATTACACATTCACATGTGACGTGACTTACATACTAAAAGATTGTGAATAACACAGTTTAGTGAAGTATCACAATGGTATCATAGAAGAAAAGAATAAAATTACACATTCACATGTGACGTGACTTACTGACTGAAAGTTTGTGAATAACACAGTTTAGTGAAGTATCACAATGGTATCATAAAAAAGAATAAAATTACACATTCACATGTGACGTGACTCACTTCCTGAAAGTTTGTGAATAACACAGTTTAGTGAAGTATCACAATGGTATCATAGAAGAAAAGAATAAAATTACACATTCACATGTGACATGACTTACTGCCATCGTATGAGAATATTATGAACCTGTGATAGAAAATAGAAAGAGAATAATGAAAGCTCATTTGCTGGCTTAAATTGCACATCAAAAAATCATAAATTGGTGAAAATAATCAATTTAATTGGCTACATATTGTCAATGTTGATCAACGCAGTTTAATTCTTGATTCTAACTTTATTGCTAAGTCACAATTTGTCCTATGTGGTATAAGAAGTCACTTAATAATTAACATCACATGAGCCTTATTATGATGCATAATAAGGCTCACATAATCTAAATGATGTAAATAATATTTTAGTTCTCCATAATGTTGCCTATGATTTTTTTGCTGTTAATCTACATGTAGGTATAAAATACTTTATGCTTATAAAATTCCATGGGGTAATTCATTTCACAGATTTTGTGTGTAGCTGAACTTCCTGCCAAACTTCTTCTGGTATCGATGCATAGCTGTACATGGACATATACACTGGCTCATAGGCTGCTGCTAGTCAGGCGGGGCCTGACCCTCGCGAAAAACGGAGAGTCAGGACGCACACGGTCATCACTTTTGTTCTGGGGTGTGGCTGCTGCAGCAGCTAGTATGGGTGGGGCTCATTTATTATAATTACAACTCCACCCATACACGTGTTTGTAAAGAAACCATGAGCACTCTCCTTTGCATTGGATGTGGCAAAGATGTCACTAATGATTCATAGAACAGATGTAACCCCATGTAGAACAGATGTAACCCTATGATAGATCCTTTCTCTGACAAAATTGCATCAAACAAAAAGGGAGAACCATGTAACACAGGGACTTTCC
>NW_003556543.1:0-1374 GCF_000090795.2 Amphimedon queenslandica
AACAGTGTGCTTATAGAAGATTCAGCAAAAATTGATGCATCGTTATCCCTACCATACGATCCTATATCGACCATAGTAAAAGTATAATTTGAATCACATACAGCTAAGAGAACCATACTGTGAAAATTCTTGTAATTGTAGTATGCTGAACCTGCATTCTTGGGACATTCAATACAAACATGCTTTCCATCTATAGCCCCCACACAGGTTGGAAAATTCCATTCATCATGAAAGCCCTTGGCTATGTTTTTCCAATCCTCGAGACTAGCAGGGGCTTTGAGGTATTTAGAACGCAAGGCAGTCCATATTGCATCACATGTTTCATGTATTATTTTACATACAGTTGAGCGACCAATCCGAAAACTAAAGGACTGTGTCTGTTGAGAATCACCAGTTGCTAGATAACGTAAGCAGACAGCTAATCTTTCTCCAGCTGATATGACACGTCTTGAACGACAAGATTTCCTCTGAATGTATGGTCCAACAATTGACAGCAAATCATCAAATCGCCTTGGTGTCATTCTTATAAATCTGAGTAAAAGATATGACACACAACACAAAAATACAACACACATTTACCTGAAAAAATACTCTGTATCACTAAGTCTTAATTGTGAAAGAAGAGTATTATAAAAACCAAGTCTTTCCCTCTCTCTAAAAATTTTCCTAACCCATAATCGATGCACCCTTTTCTTTCTCATTAAATGAGTCCTAGACACCACCAAAACCATAAGTAAATAACCCAGCAGCATCAATGTAGTGAAATCCGCCATTTTGATTGATGGTTATTAAGTAACCATGGTTATTAAGACTTGTTATTAATCTAAGTACGACACGCCCACGATTGTAGTGCAACATTAATTGTACAACAAATACAATCATATGGGAACCAGCCTTAAGACTAGGTATAAGGCGGGTCGCTATTGTAAACTGACCAATGAAATTGAAGGAGTAGCTACTGACCATAGCATAGATATTCTATGCTGTGTTTGACCTTTTGCTTTCTGATAGTTGTCTCTCTCCTCTCGGCGCCAGCTCCTTACTCTCACTTCTGCACTTTCATTCCATTCGCCTCTCATTGATTAGGAATATTTTAATAATGGAACGGTGTACGGGTGCATTTGTAAGAAGAGATCATAAAGAAGCTGTTCGGCTACTACGTTCACAGGGTCCTAACGTACTTCACCGGAATGAGCCTAACCTACTTTATGTTTCTATAAGGAACGGCTGGTTAGATGTTACAAGAGAACTCATCACTAAGTATCACTTTAATCCACATGGATACTACATGTACTACTATCCTGGTCAATCCTGTCTTTATATAGCTGCTAAAGGTAATCATGTTCATATACTTGAATATCTTATCAAAGAGTG
>NW_003556544.1:0-1373 GCF_000090795.2 Amphimedon queenslandica
TACCTATTATCATGGCAAAGATATTGTTGTCTTGATAGATTTTATTCATTTAAATGTAAGTAGCTAAGATTGCATGTAAAATTGCCAATTATTATTAGCAGTGTGGCTTCTTTGTAATAAAAATGGCTTTAGCATGACATGTGACTAAAGAAACTGAAGTTTTTTTTTCTTCTTATGAGTGGCTTATGATAAGTAATATTTATGTGATATTTTGTTCTGTAGTTTTTATCAGCTGTTTAGCTCACTTAAGCATGCTTTGTGGGAAACCCTGTTTGAAATAATGTACGTACAGAACAAACCAACTACATGTACAGTACATCTAGTACACAGTATTTGGCCAAATTTTATCTAAATTGAAAAGGAGGGAATTTGTCATTTAAATATTTTTCCTGATACACATGTACATGTGCTTGCATTTCCTTGAATAAGGGGCCCTACTCAAAATAAATGCCAATCACTAATATATTACAACTATAAATATGCATATTTACCCAGTATTATGTGCAACTACATGTACATGTATGCTTAGAGTGGTCCAAATAGCCTAACTTCATCTGTCATCCTGATATCACAAGGTCATGAATTGGAATCCAAGTTGTGGCATTTGTTTTTACGACCTGGGGGCGAAGCCCCCAGGTCGTTCCTATAATTGATTTCACCCACGTGCGATATATATATATATTTGTATGTCAACACTTACATTTCTTCTATACATGTTGTATTGGAGAAATAACAAGCCTTAGCAACCACCCGCCCACGCTACGTAAGTGGGTGTGGTCACGGCAAACAAGATGGCGGCTTGCACGTGGGACAAAGTTATGAGCTTTCTAACAGCGAAAGAACATAGAGATACTGTCTAAAGACTTCTCTAGAAGTATTAGAAGGTAGAGAGAACCTTTATAAGTCTTAATAAGAACCCAGTTGTACTTGCAAGGTGGTGAAAACAATTATAGGAATATTTTTACACTAATACGCTTGTTTTTGTTGTGATTTTTCCTCTGTTAAGCAATAAGAGCCTAGGCTCTATTTGTGGAAATACTGTATAGCAGGTAATTTTGGAGGGGATTAAATTTGGCGAATTTGGCATTTTGATAGCCATTCGCCAAAATAAAATCCCACCATTTTGAGCCATTATACGCATGCTCAATGGCATGTGGCCACAAATTTGCCAAATTAAAAATCCACCAATCACCAAAATTTAGCAATTTGCCAAATTTTAGCCCCTCCAATTTTACCCGCTCTACAGTATGGTACTTACATGTATAACAGAAAATTTCGTGGCCCAAAATTTTTGCGACCCAAAATTTTCACAGATCCGTCCAAAAATCAATTTCCTGGCTTTAATTCTTGTGGTTTTCTACATTTCGGCATCT
>NW_003556545.1:0-1373 GCF_000090795.2 Amphimedon queenslandica
ATATATTTTACCATGTTCTTTTTTTCTAAGTTGATTTAACAGAAATGAATCTTGTTTAATTAATGATAAAAAGAGACTTGCTCTCTCAACATTGCCCCTTATCTTAATTTCCTTGATTTTAGGTATGTCAACATTTTCTGTCATTGCATAATGAAATAGTTCAAGTGATTCTGATGTTGACAGTTCACTCTCTTCATCTTTTTTAAAATGATTAATATTAACACGTCCCTCTTCATCAGTATCTAAGGATCTTGCTAGCCACCATCCATCAGTATCCTCTTCCTTGATCTCAAGTTTCTCTCCTCTCTTGAATGAAAGCTGAGTACTATTCCTTGCCTCCCAGTCTCTAATAGCTACATAAACTAATCCTTTTGGTGGATCTATTGATTGTGTTGACTGATCCTTTTCTAAAATACCAGTACTAGTCATTATGTTAATATAATGTAATACATACTAAGAGTAATTGAAGTTTCTTTCAGTTGTTGTATATTCATTAATGATATCTTTTCCTGTAACTGTTCTATCTCCTTTTCTCTTTCAATTAATGTTTTCTCTACTCCATTTAACGTTTCTTCTATTTCTAGTCATTAATAATAGTCATTAATACAAATCAAAACTTGGTCGCTCATTAAATACAACATTAACTCTCATAACAATAAATATTAATTAATAATTTGAATATTATTTAATTGCATGTAAGAAGGAACCGTATTAGTATTGAGTATATACAATCATCCTCCTACTATAACAAATTAATGTACAACCAATAATGTTACTCTAAACACAGCTGTACTGTATTCTCATTATACAGTATTAAGTATGTCTGTATATATACCTGTTTTGCTTTGAAAAGATGATCGTAAATTATCTATTTCCATTTGCATTGCTTTTGTCATCTTCTTTTTACCATCTTCCTTCTCGAACTCTAAATAATAAAAATGAACCAATTAAATTATTAGCAACAACAATTCAGCTACATGATGTATTTATTCAAAATTCATTCACATGACAATATTCATAAATGTCATGTCTCAAACATGAATGTCATTATACCTGATGATTGTATTGATGACTTATTGCTTTCATCAACTTTTCTACCTTCATATGAGATACCTTTAAATTATCAATAATTATAATTAATAATAATTAGTATATACCTAATGTGTCTATTGTAACCTTCAATTTAGCATTCTCCTCAAGTAAATCATCTCTTTCACTCTCTATTATCTCCAGTTTCTTCATTAGACTCTTCACCTCCTATCAAATATTAAAGTATACTATTAATTTATATACACATACATTCACTAACCTCATCAATTGCATGTTCATCATACACAGTATAGTAACCAATAGTTAAACTAATCAATCCCATC
>NW_003556546.1:0-1373 GCF_000090795.2 Amphimedon queenslandica
GGAAAGGGGAAAGAAAAGAAAAGACAAGGGAAGAGGAGAGGGGGAGTAGAGTTAAGTGGGGGGGTTAGAGGATAATGGAGGTGACGGAAGGCAAGCCTGAAGCATCAGTGAATTGCCCCTCTTATTATTATTATCATCATCATTATTATTATTTGTTTTTATTATTATTATTATTATTATTATTATTGTTATTATTTTTATGAGAGTTAGAAAGGAATATTATTATTATTTTTATTTATTAATTATTATTTTCTTATTAATATTATTATTATTATTATTATTATTATTATTATTGTTATTGTTATTTTTATGAGAGTGAGAAAGGAATATTGTTATTATTATTATTATTATTGTATATATATTGTTGTTATTATTATTGAGAGTGAGAAAGGAATATTATTATTATTATTATTATTATTATTATTATCATTATTATTTTTAATATTATTATTATTATTATTATTATAATAAATTAACCAAAATACACCAAGTAGGACAAAAGTAGTTTAGGACTAGAAATAGTGTTGGAAAAAAAATTAAAGTAATAGTAATTTGTTCATTTTAGTGCATAATAATGTTAAGGGGGAAACTGTCAGCCATATTCATTGACCTCCATTTGGTATGTGTGCCCCTAAGACATAAGATTGTGGCTCTCAAAGTTGAGAAAGTTAGATGAGTCGTAATCCACCCTAATACCTGAGCATAGTTGGTGTTCCATTATTATTATTATTATTATCATTATTATTATTGTTTTTGTTATTATTATTATGAGAGTGAGAAGGAATATTATTATTATTATCATTATTATTATTATCTATTATTATTATTTATTATTATTATTATTTTTATTTTTATTGTTATTATTATTCAGAGAGTGAGAAAAGTCTTCAACATCTTGTGACACAGTTCAGAGGAATAGGACTGAGTATGAATACAGGGGAAAGAAAGTATTGAACAAAAAATATCTATAACAATAAGTTATTTCTTATCTTTTAAAAATAGATATGTAAGAAGCTCTTCTTGTTCGTATACAGTATCAGAAATGGTACTTACAAGAACTTGAGGAGGCATTTCCTTCAAAATGGAATAAAACCTAGGTAAAAATAATAAGAATAATCCAAAGAAGAGTAATTAAAATTTTTAATGAAGGGTTCATGGGAACACTGGTCGCATTCCTTGTCATGCTGTTTCTGTGGAAGGCATTAAAGATGTGGTAGCATTTTTGGAGAACTATGCTGAAGACTACGCCATTTTACTACCTGGGAGGATACCTGGAGTGAGGGATTATGGGAAGGCCAAGCTATTGCTGTCCAGTGTGTCCCGAGGCATGGTTTACCGGCAGTATGCTGATGCTGGTAGGGAACATACTCTCT
>NW_003556547.1:0-1373 GCF_000090795.2 Amphimedon queenslandica
GCTGACTTATGAAGAATTCTCTACTGTCTTGAGTCAAATTGAAGCATGTTTGAACAGCAGACCCCTAACACCTCTCAACTCTACTAGTGAAGGTATTGAAGTCCTGACTCCTGGGCATTTTCTAATTGGTAGGCCTATAATGGCTCTGCCTGACTGTACATCATCTAAACCATTTCATTTACTGAAGCGATGGCAACTCTGTCAAACTACATTTTTGGAAAAGATGGTCTAGAGAATATATCTCTACACTAAATAGATCAAACAAGTGGACCTCTACTAGGAGGAATATTACTACTGGAGACATCGTGTTGCTACGTGAAGACAATGTCATACCTACTCAATGGCTACTGGCTAAGGTCATCCAGACTCACCCAGGTGATGATGGATTGGTAAGAGTCATTACTTTAAAGACCTCCAAAGGGATTTACAAAAGACCCATAAACAAAGTAGTTGTACTATTACTCATTGATTAGTTCAATTTTGATTATTTGATACTATTACAAACAAGCAATTATTGTATTTCATTATCTTGTTCATTACTTTTTTGTTCATTACTGTATTGTTAAGACCGTCCGGTCTTGGCTGGCGGTATGTTTGAGCTTACTGTAAATGTTCTAATTATACATTAATTTTGTAATTTTTTTCTGAATGAGAAGTTCTTGACACACTGTAAATTTTATCATGGCGAATTGTTCCTGGCACTTGTATCTCAGCTTATCTACTTTAATCCAAGTAGCAGCTCGTCCAGAGGTCCATCCATCTGATGGTAAGTTGGGAATTTGTAACCCTATAGTGATAACTATAATGCCTTTTTTTGGTAGATGAACTTGGTAAGTTGTTTGTATGTTTGTGTTGTACATTAAAAAGCAAAAAATAACTGTATTTATAGCAAAAAAAGAAGTCAGGGAGAAAGAGAAGAAAGGAGACAGAGGAGAGAGGACAGAGGAGAAAGAGACAAAAAGGACAGAGACAAAGAGAAGAGAGGAGAGTACAAAGGAGTATGGTAAGATTGAAAGGTGAAATTGACATTGAAAATGACATTGTTTTTAATAGAATCAAACGGCCTAAGTAAGTTTTCTTTTATGATTGCAATTAAATAATTTTTGCTGTCAAGTAGATGTAAGAAAGGCCATTGTATTAAAAAGTAACTTTGCATTGTATTTTGGTTAGTTTTATTTACAAACATTAGGCAAGAAGAAAGAAGGAAGGCCCTTAGGTAATTAAATTAATAATAGTTGAATTACTTGTACTTTAATTTCACACTAATTAACTTAAAGACTTGGAACAGTTTCAGCCAGTTCTTAAAAGTAAACATAATTTAAGTGTAAATTAAAGGCTTTATGACATTGTAAATTAGGACAGCTGGGAACTAT
>NW_003556548.1:0-1373 GCF_000090795.2 Amphimedon queenslandica
AAGCTTCTTTGGAAAAACCTATTCCAAGGACACCCTATGATTATGATGATATAGTCAGTGGCCTTGACAGTGGGTACACTACACGAGGATCATCCTTCAGCAGCAGAATCATGCATGATATACCACAGTGACTTTAAATTTAATGATCAAACAAGGCCAGGTTGGTCATCATCATTATTATTAGTATTATTTTATCATTATTTACAGCGTACATGTACACATACTTTCAAAAAGGTTGTATGTAGATGGAGTACGAAAAATTTCTTTCAAAACCTCCAAAAAATTGTCAATATTTTCAGTCTACAGTACACACAGCAAAACATAAGCTCTACCCACAAACCACACCACATACCTTATTATAATCACCAAAAGCTCTCTTGAATTTACTCATAGAGTTCTTACATAAATGTGATTTCAACTGTTCAGAAAAAACTTGAGCAGAAGGTCTTTCACTAGACGAGATAGTCGCAGCTGATTTCTGTTAAAGAGAGAGAGAGAATCAATAATAAATTAAGACGTAAAGTTACTTTATCATCAATTATTATTATTTTCTTTCTTTTACTGGCTGGTAACGAGTCTGAGTTACCAACTGAACGAAGACACTATAATCAAATAAATAATAAAAATAACAACAATAACAACAACAATACACTACTTGTGAGGTCTGAGGGATCTCATCTCTTTTCTCTTCTTCTCTTTTTCTAGATGCAGCCATAGCAACATGATGAGGTTGAACAGGATGTAACTACGTTGTACATGTACATGTAGAGTTAGCAGCAAATTTCATTCACTGTGAAAACATGTAAAACGTGTACCTCGTCAAATTTTAGGGAGCTTAGTAGATCACATCCACTTTCTGTTTCACTCTTTGAAAGTGATGCTAAAAATAGTAACAATAATAAAGAAGTCATCAATTACTTACCAGTAGTATAATCTTCAATATCAATATCTTCAATCTCGTCGTCATCTTTAAAAATAGCATCAGGGTTTAATTTAACCACACCCCTAGCTCCACCCACTATCCCTGAAGTATAATCAGGTTTGACATCAGGTAAAGAATTCTTAATAGATACCAAATGACCATACTAATAATGAGAACAAAATACTAATTATTATTATTATTATTATTTATTTATTACTTTATTTTGTGCTGTTTTAAAAAATGATGTAAGGTCACGTTGGGCTGGACCAAACTTATTGTATTTTAGAAGTTGAGGTCTTAACCAAAGAGGGAGATCATCCTGTCCCCTTGAATAAGCAAACCTATTAAAACACTATAAATAATGTATACATGACATGTACACCTTTTCTCTTCCTCTCTCTTTCAAAGTCTCTCCTTCATTCATCTCTTCGTCCCACTCTATCCCTCTCTC